>NC_056052.1:19418311-19722478 GCF_004379255.2 Salvia splendens
CTCTCTGGCTCCTTGGACTCCGAAGATTTGCGGCTAGCCTTACTCAGCATGTACACTGCCAAAAAGCAAGAAAGCAAAGTCAGATTTTCTTCGTTAAAGCAGTAGAGCATAAGGATAAAGAGAAATCCTCACCCTCGGCCTCTTCGTCCGAAGACGAGATGTCGAACACGACGTCGCCCTTGACGAGCTCAGACTCCGGGTATTGTTTCCTAACTATGGGAATCTTGTTGAGCTCGCCATCGAGCTCGTCCAACGGTTCAGGCCGAGGGTGACGGATAACGGACTCCGGCCCTCTCCAGGGAAAACTAGGAGCCGCGGTCCTATCATAATAGAAGAAGCGATTTTGCCACTTCGGCCACTTCGTTTTACAAAAGGCTCTAAAGGGCTGTAAAGGGATCAAGTAAAACCAAGACCCCTTCCTCTTAAATTGAAAGAATTTAAGGATCGCCTTCAAAGACAAATCCCTTCCTAACCTACGGAGTTCGGCAGCGAAGGCCGACAAGTGCCTCCAAGAGTTCGGAGTCACTTGGCCTAAAGGAAGCTGAAAAAAATCTAGTAAATCTATAAAGGCAGAAGGGAGGGGGAAACGAAGCCCGCATTCTAAGCAGGCCTCGTACACGGTGGCGTACCCCTCCGGCGGGGAGTCAGCCCTATGATCACCGTCAGGTACCACTGCCTTCCCCCCAGGAAAAAAGTATTTTTCGGGTAGGGATATCACAGTATCCTTACTCAAAATACTAGGGAAATACTCTACGGTCTTCTCCCCGGACTCTTTCCGGCCAGAAGACCCCTTATCCCCTTTCCTACCGCTACCCGACTCCGAAGAAGAAGAAGACATTTTTCTTACTTTTTGAAGGTGAAGAAAGTCTGAAGAAGCTCTTGAAAGCGGAAGAAAATTTCTCGAGAAAGAGAGAGTATAGAAGACGCAACAGCAAAGGTGTTCAAATGAGGAAAAAGGAGCATATTTATCAGATTCGGGAAAGATTTCGAGATCGTTGCGCCGTTTCGAATCCCACCTTTTCAGGATTCAACGGCCGGATTTTACTGTCGCATTTAATGCAGGCACGCGCAAGGCACGTCCCCTGACGTCAGCCTCCCCCTTACCATTATCCAGAATGCCGAAGTGACTCACCTCGCCGAAGTGATTCACTCCGCTTTTCGGGGGGGGTAGTGATGGGGTACGAACTAAACCCTAATGGCAAGCCCAATAACAGTGACGGCCCATCAGCCCAGAGCCCAAGAAAGAGTATCTGTTCGGCACCAAAGAGTTCGGCACGACCAAAGAGTTCGGACTCAGCCTACAGCTCGGTAAAAGCCGACCAGTCAAGCTCTCCTCTCAGATCGGCAAGAGTTGATCGGTAAAGTCCAGCAGTTCGGTCTCAGCATTCGACCGAACTAGGAGTTAGTGGACTCATGAAAGGCCTCCACGACCTCCACTATACCCACGATCTATTTAGTGGTATGAAGCAGTTATTGAGCAGTTATTGCTCACCCACGATCTTGTTAGTGGGGCTGCAAACCACGATCCTAGTTCAATGTATAAATAGAACTTAGATCAGATAGAAAAGGGTTAAAACTCTTTAGAGATAAAAGCATATAGCAAGTCTGTGTTGTAAGCTGTACTCCCAGATCAAGCAATACAATCTTGCCCTCCCTTCTTCCCGTGGACGTAGATTTACTTCAGTAAATCGAACCACGTAAATTCACCGTGTCGTAATTTATTTTTACGAGCATTTATCATCATCAGAAATTCGCGGAATCATCACACAGCTAAAAAAACGAAAAAGAGAGATGAAGAAACCACGTTATTTAAGGGTTTTATTTAGTACTCCTAGATTTAATTGTGTATAGTATGTAAATGGGCTGATAAATTTGAACAAAAAATGCGGGGTTGTTATGCCTAAAGAAGCGTGTCTAAGTTCTTTTTTTAAAAAAAACAAATGCATATATATGTCTTCTTGCATTATTACCGCATAATATCAGTTTTTCTCATACTTGTTTTTCATTTCTTTGTAATTTAACGATTTAAAAACTAATTTTTTTACAACTCATTAAGAAATTGAAAATATGCAAAACGAAAATATACTCTGCATTGGAAAAATTGATATACGGTTTTGTGATATCTATTAATCTATAAAGTCACAGTTTTGGCTGATGAAAATTGCCGCCCAGTTTAATGATTTTTCTGGTTGATCATATTTTACTATATTCTTTAACTCATATTTATAAATTTGGTACTATATTTTTATTTTTATTTTTATTCTATTCCTAAGCAATTGTTAACCAGTGGTTATACACTTGCAAAAATCTTGAGGGGTGTGAAAGTGAGTAAGCAATGAAAGGCAAAAAATATTCAAGTCATTCCTGACTAAAATATCTGCAGTATATCAAAGAAAGGTACTGTAAAACAAGTGAAATAGAAATGAAAATGTTGGTTAGTAGAATAGAATGGATTAAAATACACATTCCAATTTATTTTTACACGGAGTATTTCAAATATTAAGAAATTTTTTGTTAGTTGAAATAATCATCACATTTGAATTCAAAATTGAGTAACTGAGCCAAAACATGCAAGCAACCCTCTATAAGGAAAAATTAACATGATGGTGTATGGCGAAAGTGGTGGTGAGTCTCCACTCCGGCGGCTTCTTTTCCTTTTCTTTTTTTTTCCATTGGCTATTCTTAACGGTGTTTTCATTCTTTACCTTCTTTAGGTCGACATGGTCAGGGAATAAGGACGGAATCAGGCTGAAGATGGAGGCGGCGGTTGATTTGGGGAGAAAGAAGCAGTGATAAGCGGTAGTAGATTCGTTTCTATTTTAACCCTAGATAGTACTCCATCCGTCATAAAAAATGTCTCACTTTCCTTTTTAGTTTGTACCATTAAAAATGTCACATTTTTCATTTTCAGAAAAAGTTTCCTCTCACAATAAAATAAATATTACCTAACACACAAAATAAAACCTCCTAAAACCCTGTGTCGTTTCACAAGTGTGACATTTTTTTGGGACGGAGGAAGCATGGGATAACAATGTCAATGTTGGGCTAATTTTTAAGAATTTACCTTTCTCATTTAGTAAATTTCTCCATTTTTTAAGAATTTACTTTTGTCATCAGTGAGTTTCTTAGTTTTAAAACTCATAATGTCATCATGGTCCAGTGTTGATAGCTCATTAATGATTTACGTATTTTTTGTTTTTGTTGATGGTTAAATAAACAAAAATTTAAATAGGTGATTGTTATATTTGTTGGTTGATGATAATATCCATGACTATATATGCCTTTTGCTTGACTCATTGATTCTTATTTATTTCATAATTTGATATAATTTTTATTAAAGTTGTAAAGTTGTTGTGTCTGTGTTTTTATAATGAATAAAAGAAATAAATAAAAAATCATAGTTTTATTTGATTAAGTATGCTCTAAGTTTAAAATGGTTTTATTATTAGAGTTCAAATTATATATCTATGCTTATCATAACAAAATTTAATTTGTTATGCTAAATTATTTACTTAGTAAACTAATCAATTTAATTTATAAATAATTTATTTTAATTACTATAATTATTGTTTTGTGCATCAATCAATGTTAATAATTTATCTAATAAAATTACTGTGTCTTTTATTTCATAAAATTATTGAGATCGAAAATTGATCACATCTCATGGTTAAAAATCCAATAAAATATCATTTCGTGTTCCTATTAAATTTCAGTTTAAATACCATAATTTAAATTGGGTATGCTATTATTTTATAGTATTTGATTTCAATTTATTACACAGAGTGCGCGCCTTCTGCAAATAATGATATTTTAAATACTACTATGTTTTATTAAAAATGGAGTGCACGAGGCATATTAAAATCATAATCATAAAATATTCATAATGAAATTCGACATATATTGCTACATACTCATAAAAAATGGAGTATAATATTGGAATATATGATTATAAATTTCTTTTACATATTATGAATTTTTATTTGGGTTTTTGGCCTTAAAAATCATAAACTTTTCCCAAATTTCAGTTTTTCCCACCAACTTTAGGATTGATTTTTAAAACCACAAACTTTCGATTCGTTTGCTTCTTTCCACAGCGGGTCAGAGGTGAAACCCGACCGATTTATGTGTCATTTTTAATCCTATTTGACAGTAAAATCGTAAGTGAAGAAGTCCTATTTGGCAATGCCACGTGTCTGTATACTATTTTGCCATATTCCCATTTCCCACCCTTCATCTTTTCATTATTCCCATTTCACACCACTCATGAGGAATTCCGACGCTGCCGCTCCCCCCTCAACTACTTCGACCTCGGAAGCCTCAGCCGCATCGTCAGCGGCGCCATGTAGCTAGGTTTCTGCCATTGCTCTGTTTCTTGACCTTGTGTTTCCTTCTCCGGTTATTCCATTTTTTGCTGAAAACAGATGCAGCAGCCCAAATTTTCCCTCCCGAGCTCTTCTTTTCCTGAGGATTGAGATTTATGTGATCCTTCATGGCCTTCAAATTACTCTTAACTACACACTTCCTCCACGATTTCGCTGCTAGTTAAGCTCAACTCTACCGATTTTCTCAAACCCTCCAAATGGGAATCTTGAACGGTCCTAATTTCATCTTCTTCGTCGTCCACGAATGCGATACTTCCCTCTTCTACATTTTGAGGATCTCTGGAACTTTCCCCATTTTCGACTTCTCCGACTAAGCAAGTTTCGATTTTTTTGGTAATTTGATGGTTTTGATTGGATGAAAAAGAAGGAAGGGTTGAAGCAGAGGTTGGGTTGTTAGTGGGTTAGTGGAGCGAGAAGAGCGTGCAAAGAGAGCTTCTGGCTATAAGGCGAGAGAGAATTGAGGAAGAGATTATACGGTGGCAGCCGTCGCCACCGCCGTCCGCGCCGCTGGAACGGATGTGTCTAGCCGCCGCTGCGCTCGCGCCGCACCAGCGAGCAGCTGACGTGTCGCGCGGCGATTGGGCAACGGCATAACCTCGTTGTGGGCCCTTTTGACCCAACTCAATATGGCCGATAGGTCAACTATGACCCCCACGCAACTTCAAACGCACGAGGACATGATATTGGATCTCAAAAAACAATTGGGGTTGGTGCCGCCGGATGCGTAGTCTTCCTCGGGTAATATTAGCCAATAATCATGTAATTTTTAATTTTTAGGAGTTTAATTATGTAATTTTTAATTTTTAGTATTTTAATTTTGTAATTTTTAATTTTTAGGATTTTAATTATGTAATTTTTAATTTTTAGGATTTTAATTATGTCTTTTTTATTTTATTTGTAATTTGTTATATTTATTGTGGTTTTTTAATAAATTTTAGTATTATGGAAATGTTTTTGTGTAATTGAATTTTAAATTAATTGTGCTCGTTCTTGCGGAAGAGCACAACTGTGGGTGTTGTGCTCTTGCCAGAGAGCAGGCAGAAAAAGTGGGGTCGGGCCCACAACCGTGCCGCGGGCAAGAGCACGGTTGTGGATGCTCTAAGGAGCTCGAAAATGGCAGATTGCATCTCCAGAAATTCTTTAAAGATTATTTATTTAATTTTAAATTTTAATTCAAAAAATAGTGTTATTTCACAGGCATAAAATCAATTTCCAAGTCATATTTACGAGTTTCCACGTTGGACAATTTTGCACCGAAGATTTGGTATTCGGGTTGGGTTGGTAATAGCAAACAAATCGAAAGTTCGTGGTTTTAAAAATCAATCTTAAAGTTGGTGGGAAAAAACCAGAATTCGAGAAAAGTTTATGGTTTTTACTGCCAAAAACCCTTTTTATTTATATTGAATATTGAATAAAGTATGAAAATAATAAAGTTAATAAATGAATATTGAATAAAGTATGAAAAAGAACAAAATTTACAAGCACTATTTAAAGAGTTGATTTTTACCAAATGATAAAATACTTAACTCATAGCTAGGGATTTCCGAAAATAAAAAACAACTCAATTACAAATACAAAAGACAATATTACATTCTCCTAAAGTGGGACGGAGGAGCAGCGATTGTACAAGGGTGATGGTCATTTTTACAGCATACCAAATATATGCGGTTGGTAGGGAGGATGGATCCAAGATAGAATTATTATCTAGGCTTAACTGTCATTTTTGTGATGACATGAATGTGTACATATTTTCTAGTATATTGTTTAGTTATGCTTCGAAATTTCTATCTACATCATAATTTTGTCTAGTCTATCATGGAAACAATACTTTTGGCATATCTAAAATTGGGATAGTGTAACCTGGCAACAAGGTCTGCTCAATGCATGTAAACGACATTCCTGTGCCCTGCACCTAAATAACTATTGACTGAGTATATTAATCTCTGTTTGTTAGATTACATTACTGTATCAAAGTGTAGAAGGCTAGACCCAGCTCCAGTTCAAAAGGCGAAGTAAAAAGTCTACGTCCTGATATAACAAAAATTCAAGCAAGCAAAGGATTAAGTATAGAGTGTGTTCATTTTTTCCAGAAATGAGACATGTCTTGCCACATTGAGTTACACGGGTTGGGCTCTTGCAGCTCTCAGCAGTAGTCGGGCAAGGTAAAGAAAGCTAGGCGCTCTCAAAGCCAAATATTCGAAAAACACCTGGTCATCATTACAACAGCAAGGTGATTTTTCATAGAAAGGGAACTTCATTCACATTTACCTATCCTTGAAAAGAATAATACCTTCATCGGTCTGGTATTTGTTCTTGTCGTCTCCAGCATATGCAAGTAAGTTGTACTTGGGATTCCACTCCACACTGTTCATGGCTGCACGGCATGGAATTTGGTGGACTGGTCGGCCTGTGTGAACACTGGACTGTGGAAAATTTAGCATAATTCATTATAGCTGACAATACGAAATTCCACACTACTGCAGCATGATCTCAATTATGGGGTCACTTGTAGTTGTGGAATATCCTTATTTTACTCGAATATTCCATATAATCTATATCTATTTTTCTCGTACGCAATTTTGTTCATTCTCATCTATATTTAGTGTTGACAGTTGAATTATCATATATTGATACGTCCACTAATACGGGTTGACATTGATAATAATCTCTCTAAGAAACACAAACTCCAAGAGATGAACATATCTTTAACTAATGACTATAGTCTTAAAACAATAAACAAGTAAAAGATAAAACTAGAACAGGGAACAGATATTGCAGGAAATTGATCGGTATCAAAGTGCCATATTAAAGCTAGAGCATACAAATTCAGGCATACTCACAATATCAATGAACAAGTCCTCACTGGCAGAAGCAATGTATTCTCCAGTGTGATTGAAACTAATAGTCCGAACAGGCCACCTAGAAAGATAAAGAAACGGCCCAAGTATTCTCAACTTGATGAGATTCGCACAAAATCAGGATCTTAGTGGAGAAGCCATGGGGAAGGTTTCAGAAGATAGAAGGAGAAAACATCTTACTCGAGTTTTGCGAATGTACGGACACAAAGCATCTCCTTTATATCCCAGAGGCTGACTAATGAGTCGGCACTTCCGACAGCAAAATACCTACACAAGGACAAAAAATAGTTCCAGAAAGATTGTATTGACATCTAGCAATCATTTTTTTACTCCGAGGTCAACCCCCTCATATTAGATAAGGTTTACACAGTTGCACGGCCTGGATACATAGAATGACCAGTCTATTTTAATATACGCATAGAAAAAAGGAATCAGATGTTGATCTGAGGCGCACCTTCCTGCCGGGTCAATCGCAATACAATAGCAACCTGCTGTATGAGCCATGAGGGTTCCAACTGCTCGGAGTGATGGATAGGCAAGCACTTCAACAGTACCTACGATGGAGCAAAACCAGAAAAAGGAGAGGGGCGCGGGGGGGTACATGGTCAGGCATCAAACAGCAAAGTCAAGACAAGACAACAAAAACATGACCTTTTTCTTTCTCACCATTCCCAGTAGTTAAAAAGAACATATCACCCGTCATGTTCCATGCTATCTCATTCACCTGATACGTAACAAAAGGTGAATGTTGGCATTAAAATATCTCTCCTTATATTTCAGTGTCTTGCACCATTCTGATATTAAACAGGCAGAGCATGGAAGTAAGAGTAGCAAGATATGCTGCTTCAGTCAGAATACCGATAACAGGAATTGAGATGGGTCAAATTTAATTTGTCCAACCACTGAAAGACTCAAGTTAAAAATAACTTAATCCTTGTAAGAGAAAGAGCTCAATATTATAACTTGACTTGTCAAATGGAAAGAAATGGCACATGTATTTTTTGCAACCAAAAAGAATCAACAACAATTGAAAATAAAAAAGGGAACACTCGGAAAAAAAAGGTAAAAGTTTATCTAGTTGTTACGAAAGAGAATAACTATAACTATATGAAGACTAAGGAGATGTTTTGTATGAAGTAAAAGAAGAGGAATGGAATGGCCATTCCTACCTCCATTCCATTCATTTGCTTGCTATGATCTTTTCTTATGAATTACCATTCTTACCAGATTAGGAATAGTCATTCCTTCCTCAACCCATGGTATTAACAATTTGTACCTTATTAAACCTAGTGTCTTTCTTTGCTGGTGCAATTACAAATTACAAGATTTAGCATCATACGAATGAAATCAATCGAGGAACCAAGATTCAATTACTTTTGCATTCTCTGTGCATACCAAGCATAGGAATCACATAAGGTCTGCCATTTGGTTCATACCTCATTTTGTTCCCCCTTCATTACATTATATCGTACTAAGCACCTCCTAAATGTATAACAATTGGACATTTCTGGAAACTGGTGAAGGAATGACATACAAGAATGAGTCAGTTGAAATTTATACCTCATAGTTGAACTTGCGCTTATGTATGGGCTTAAACTTGCGTACATCCAATATTGTTAACTCGTCATCCTCAAGTACGTAGAAAAAACAAGTGAGACCATTTTGTGCTGATAGTAACAAATGTTATCATTCAACAGAAT
This sequence comes from Salvia splendens, assembly GCF_004379255.2. Taxonomy (NCBI): domain Eukaryota; kingdom Viridiplantae; phylum Streptophyta; class Magnoliopsida; order Lamiales; family Lamiaceae; genus Salvia; species Salvia splendens. The sequence goes on from NC_056052.1 coordinate 19,427,252, forward strand.
CTGAGTTAGAAATAGTTTACCCTATTACCAACAGCAATGTGGGTTCCATCAGGCTTATAAGTAATATTAATGTTTTCCCCACTAAGTTCTGCTTGCTGTGAACATTTTCCACCTGCAAGTCACAGGAAAAACACCATAAAGTATTTTTTAGCACCAACCAAGCAATTATGGAGGAGAGGCAGATGAGATGGTGAGCCATGCAAGTCACATGATATCCAACTCCATGAAGTTCCTTGTAGGCATGTTTTCCTCCCATTGTTGGATTTAAGATTTTAAGTATTAACAATCCATTGCCAAATATTGGTAATTTATTTAATATCCCCCTACATAATATCCAACTCCATGAAGTTCCTTGTAGGCACGCATATTTTCATTATATTGGAGGATATTAAATAAATTACCATTATTCGACAATGGATTTTTAATACTTAAAATCTGAAATCCAACAATGGGAGGAAAGCAGACACAGACAATTAAAGTTGATAATATAAAATTTTGAAATTAATTATTTACTGAACTTGAAATTTAATTTAAGGTTCTCCATGATAAACACAAAAGAAATCTAATGGCTTAACTTAAAATCAGAATAAAAATGCCAGGCCTTCAATATAAACGCATAACGGAAGTTTCTGATTATCAAAATTGTCTAAGTTAGGGCACCGTAACTTACTACGAGCATCCCATAAGCGAACGGTCTTGTCACCGGATGCTGTTGCAATCAAATCTGCATGTTTCGGATCCCAGCATAGCTGATCTACACTATCAGAATGCCCCTTCAGCTCAATATCTTTAGCCTTACCCTGCATTCTCAGATTACATATCTATCAAAACCTAAAAAACAAGAGCAAGCATAGTCACAATGATCACAGACGGAAGCCCTAAAACTTGTGAGATGAGAAATGGTAAAACTAAAATTTAGATGTTATGTACTCACTTTAAGAAACCAAAAGGCCTATCAGCCTCCGATATCAAGATAATGAACAACAAAGGAACTTCTTGAGCAAATGCACCATGCAATTCACACAAACTGATGAAAACATGGGGATGAAACTCCTACACTAAGTTTCGCCCCAGTTGCGCCTTACATGCATCAGCCAGTTTACCATCTATTCTGCTTCTATCAATATGCTCCACACGAAAAAAGATGACCAAACTTAATATGCCAACTCTAAAGTCAAGAATCATAACTTTTCGAAAGAAAAGAAAAACAAGTAATTCGATGAATGGAGAAAAGACAGTACAAGGATTAAATTCTTACTCAAGTGTAGAGGTTATCCAATCTAGAAAGGACAATTCCAATTTCTAACAGATTGGATTTATAGTAATAATGGTTTGGTGCATAACAAGCTACTCTAAGCTCGAACCTATCCTATACCTCCTTTTTAAATGTTCCTCAAATTCCTTGCAAGTTCTTCAAATCCTTTTAAGCCAGAGGAACCACATGTCAGAATGAATAGCCCCCAAATTATAGTAAGTACCCTCCTTTGTACTAAATCATAGGTCCCAAATTAGATAAAACAGATCAACAAATGCATGATAGTTTATTGTAGTCCAAACTCTCCTTTCGTAACACCCAGCCATAAACAGAATTAAATAAAGAGCCAGGCGATGTGAGTCAAGTCTTCAATGTTCTTGTATAACATCTACCAGCTTGTGACCATTTAAGCATGTAAAAATTTCGTTTGTAGTGCATCACGAATGAGCAGCTTATCATAGAATAAAAACATTCTAGGTACGAGAACCACCGAAATAGATCAGATATTTGCTATGAACTCCACTTTATCACTTTATGAAGCTTTCCTTTCTACATTAATAGATTTGGAGCTATAGATTGTGAAAACAATATACATAAACGTTCCTATATAATGGATTTTGAATCCTCCGTTTTGATGAATTTGGGATTCAAGATAAAGTCAGTTGAAAAACCCTTCCTCTATATTCTCTTCTCAATTCCAATTCCCCAAGTGATACATAAACTTAGCCCTAAGCTTCATGATAACAAAATTAATATAGTAATCCTAAGCAGGCTGGCCCAAAAGGTTACTTTAGTAGTTAGTACCACACTGGAGACACAATGCAAGGGAATTATACAGCACGTGCAGCAAATTTAGCCCATTTTGAACCAGTTTCATCTCAATCTCTCTGCAAACTGATCGCTTATATACTTTGTAGCAGAAGAGTTCCCAATATGCAGCAAGATTCGTTGTGAGCTTAAACAATAACACAACCGGAAACAAACAATAGAAACTAGAGCTTACTGCAAACCAAAATGAAGCATGATTGGATCTTTACATGGCCATGAGGTTCAATGTGCCAAACTCGGGCAGTCTGATCAACGGAACCGGAGGCCAGTTTCGTGCCCGCGCAATTCCATGCCACCGAATGCACCTGTATTGTAATTAATAAGAGCGATGCGGAAACAGAGCAAGCGAAAGAAATTAAGAGAGCGGTTTGCGAGAGGGCTGCACCTTTTTCTTATGGCCTTGGTACTCTCTACTGTGGAGTGTGTTGAACGGTATGGTCTCATCCATCAGCTCTGCAATTTTGTCCCGTACAACTCTTGATCCTAAATGTTGTGAAATTTTGAGAACTTAGCAAAGAAATTGGAGTGATGGATTATCGTAGGGTTTTGAAATTTTGAGAAGACGCACTAGAAAATTTTGCGAGGCTTATGCTGCTGTGCATAAAACGCAGAAAATAACAAATGAAACGCATAAATAGGCCTTCTCCGCTAACAGCACCAATTCATTTTGTTCAAACACCACTACCTCCTCCAGGCTCCACCTCACCGATCCATTCTCCCACACACAATATATTGTAGTAGTAATATTTATAAATCTGCATTGTTACTATTTATAGCTACATTTTTTGTCACCAGTTGTTAAGAATGAATTTGCATTGTTTTATATATAGCAGAGAGTGAAATATAATATTAAAATATATTTATATCAAAAATTGGTTCACTTTTTCGTCATGAATTACTAAAAATGAATTTTTATTAATCATAGTTATAGCAAATGGGTATAAATGTGAAAAAACTTAATATTATTGGGTGTAATTGTGATAAAACTAAATATTATCGTAATATATAAAATTATTTTATCATTAAGGAATCATTATTATAATGAAATTTTATTCACCTGGAATATCAATAATTTATATACTTATTTAGTCCCAATCAAAATCAGCTTTACTGAAATCAACTTAAAATATTAATAAAAAACAAAATTAATAATTAATGACAAAAATATTGATTAGCTTTAGGCCATCCACGGTGGGGCGGACGACGGACGATGCGTCGTCCGTGCCCGATGCTTAGTCCCGGACGAAGCGCGGACGATACGGCATCGTCCGCGCCATCGTCCGCCCACTGTGTGCGACACGGACGATGCAACGCGTTTTAGTTTTTTTTTTTATTATTCGTAAACTTTGTTATATATATACACCCCAACTTCACTTTTCATTTGTAACTTTTCGATTAGAACTCTCAAATTACGCTATAAAATGGATTCCGGTGGATACTCAAGTCCTAGTAGCCCGATGTTTGGAGATGGCGCACGGTGGCCGGGTACACAATCTGGCGAATATCGGTCGTTCGACGCCAACACGCAGTACGATCCGGACTTCAATACGGATTCGTACGGTCTCTCCGACATGGAGCCGTCTCCATCGATGAGTTGAGCCGGAAGTTGGGGCTTTTGTAGGATAGTCAATTTTTTTTATTTCTAACCCATGTAACTTTTTTTATAATCAATGGATTTTTTTTGCCGTTCTTAGTTAATCGTTGTGTTTTTTCTAAGTTTGCATTTATATATTTGAAAACATTTAAATTAATTAACAAAACAATAGTAAAATGCTTAGGGCGCCCCACTGCAGGTGGAAGGGGAGGAGGATAAAATGCTGACGTGGCGGTGCATAGGGCGGGCTTTAGGGCGCCCCACTGTGGATGCTCTTATAAATAATATTAGCATATTGTATGGGTAAAATTACTATTATAGGGTAATTAGCGGAGAAGGCATATTGTAGCACAATAGAGGATCTGCTTCTGGGTAGCCACTGGGAAATCACTCAAATGTTTCAAATGACTTCAAATGCTTCTGCACATACTTCATTCAAATTGTTTATTACATCATTCAATTAGGATATCCTACTGGAATGAAGTAATATAGTAATATTCTGGAATGAAGTCAAATCCTCCTATTATGTTATAACTTATTTGCCCTGGACTGAAGTAAAACAGACTTGTGATTATATATTTGCATATCTCATTCATAAAAAACTAAATCTAAAAAACCTAATTTGGTCTGGTTTTGCGGTTCTGCAATAAGAAGTGGATTTGCATGTAGCGGGACTCGGTGGTACACTAGTCTATACATCTATCTATCTATACATATATAAAAGCCGAGTTTTGGGCAATATTTTAAATATGTATGAATTTTGGGTAGAATTTGAAATATTTATTAGTTATGAAATAATGTTTACCCTAACGTTACTAATTTGACTAAAAAATTATGTAACGGCCATCGTTCAATCAAATGACCTTAATTTGTGGATAATGGTTAATAAATGTATAATAAATGTGAATGCTTTTCAATCAAACTATGTACCAATATATGTGTAAGACCGACCATTTTATTGATGTGGAAATTAATATATGTTATTAATTATATACGTTTCATATATATTATTATAAACGAATTCGTGCAACTAATGCAATTAATGAATTCTTATTGTGATCAAATTAATTCCAATGATCTAATTAATATGCAACCGATAATCATAATTTTAATCTTAACCTATCTAGAAAATGTGAAAGGTTTTTATAAAGTCTCGTGTTTATTTTTTTGGCCTATAAATATGACAGTTGGAGGCTTACTATTCACATATACCTACTTATAAACCTCAAGCTTGATATTTTTGTTCTTTAGGAAGAAAGGTTGACACCATAGAACCATTCCACACTTTGCTTAATGATCTGGTTTCCTCAATTTATTCGATTATCAAAAATCGTTGCATTCATGTTTATAAAGCTACCGCTCATGGAGCCAAAACCCATGTCATCAGTTTAGAGTTTGTTTTTCATGTTCGTGCGTGCGGCATGTTGTTGTGTGGTATGTTGTTTTGTGTGTCGTTTTATGTTTGTATGCAAATTATATGAAATCATTAATTATGGATTTTTTTTCCTAGTGCGTTAGATTCAAACAATTTTGGTGTGAATTTTATACAAAAGGCTCGGTGCAATACTTAAGGAAGGAAGTTTTTTCGTATAATTTCGGGTTTATTATTTACTGTATTTTCAATGCGGTTGTGTATTTTGTTTTGTTTTGTTGTGTTTGTCGACAACAAATTGTATCAGAGAATGAGGTAGAGGGGCATCCCGTGGATTCAGACCAATGGTGTGGTGAGAATTCTGTGTGGCATCACCGTTGGCATACTCCTGTCCAATTTGCATGTTTGAATTTAGTTTTTTTCGGTAATTATATTTTTATTAGTATGATTAATTGTGTATTCATTTTTTCTTCCCATAATTTAATCAATTGATGTTGTTTCAGATTATCCTCATTCATGTGAATCAGAGTGCTCCAAATTTGTATAGTTTGTTATTAATTAGTATTTTGAGTTTTGTATGTTTTAGTTATATAACTCAATAGTTAGTACATACAATTGTCTATATGATGATGTTGTTTCTAATTTTATTTAATTAATTTACAATCTAAAAGGAAATATTTTATAATATCTTACATTAAATTAACAATGTTATTACTATAATTGAAATCTTATTTTAAAGGTGATGTAGGTGGATTCATTTTTTCTTCTCGGATTTAATCAAATTATGTTATTTTAGATGATCCCCATTCATGTATATATGTGAATAAGAGCGCTCCCATTTCTTTCTTCTTTTGCGAAAAAATTCCAGTTCTAGAGACTGCATTCTCACAATCATGAATGTTGATATTCATAGATCAAAATTTATATATTTTAACTTTAACTTTTAATGCACTTTTAAAAGCTCTTCAAATGAGATTAAGAAGCATAATTTTTAAACATGAGATCATTTCAAATTCTATAAAAGGCAAAGGCATAGAATAAATTACACACCAACAAAAACACTCTTCATTCACTCTCAACAGGCCCGGCCCTGGGGGGGTCGAGCAGTGCCCCCGCCCCGGGCCCCCAAAACGTTGGGGCCTCCAAAATCCAAATACATACATGAGTATATACATGCTACTGGGCCAGGTCCAAGCAAGAAACAAGAGCCCACTGTTAAACTATTAGTTTATAGTATTATTATGGGCCCCTCTTTTAGTTCCGCCCCGGGCCAATAAAAACTCAGGACCGGGCCTGACTCTCAAGCTCTCAACATTTTTTTGTGGATCGTAGAAATCGGATGAGAAGATGAGTGGTGTTGGTGGCATCGCCGGTGAATTTTTCTGGCAGTTATGATGAATCCGATTATTCTTTAAGGTTTATTTGGGTCGAGAATGGAGGGATAATTTTTTGTTTATATATATAATAGACCGTGCATAGCACAGGTCTGATACTAGTTTAAATTAAGGATCGAAATTCTATTAATTATTAGATTGTCAATCATAAAACAACTACATTTAAATGTTGAGTCACAAAAGACTTTTTCGGCCTTAATCCGCAAGCCCGGTCAAGAAGGATTAGTCGGATTCCGCCGGGTTCGATACACTTGTGGTTAAAACAAAAAAAAACACATTTTTCTTCTTATAATGATACATTGGTTATGCACTTTCTTATAAATATTCAAATTGATGCCCACGATTTACAAATATTTTAAAATAAGGTCAAAACTCGTCTTTTATATTTACTAGTTTCACACCTGTGCAGATCAAGACATTTTAAAACATTGATTTCATATTGTAAATTAGTTGAATAAAATTAGAAAGAATATCATCATATAAAATTATAATAAAAATGTATATATATGAATTATTCAACTATAACATATTAAACTCGAAATAATTAATAACAAACTATAAAAATTTGGAGCGCTCTTATTCACATATATACATGAATGGGGATCATCTAAAATAACATAATTTGATTAAATCCGAGAAGAAAAAATGAATCCACCTACATCACCTGTAAAATAAGATTTCAATTATAGTAATAACATTGTTAATTTAATGTAAGATATTATAAAATATTTCCTTTTAGATTGTAAATTAATTAAATAAAATTAGAAACAACATCATCATATAGACAATTGTATGTACTAACTATTGAGTTATATAACTAAAACATACAAAACTCAAAATACTAATTAATAACAAACTATACAAATTTGGAGCACTCTGATTCACATGAATGAGGATAATCTGAAACAACATCAATTGATTAAATTATGGGAAGAAAAAATGAATACACAATTAATCATACTAATAAAAATATAATTACCGAAAAAAACTAAATTCAAACATGCAAATTGGACAGGAGTATGCCAACGGTGATGCCACACAGAATTCTCACCACACCATTGGTCTGAATCCACGGGATGCCCCTCTACCTCATTCTCTGATACAATTTGTTGTCGACAAACACAACAAAACAAAACAAAATACACAACCGCATTGAAAATACAGCAAATAATAAACCCGAAATTATACGAAAAAACTTCCTTCCTTAAGTATTGCACCGAGCCTTTTGTATAAAATTCACACCAAAATTGTTTGAATCTAACGCACTAGGAAAAAAAATCCATAATTAATGATTTCATATAATTTGCATACAAACATAAAACGACACACAAAACAACATACCACACAACAACATGCCGCACGCACGATCATGAAAAACAAACTCTAAACTGATGACATGGGTTTTGGCTCCATGAGCGGTAGCTTTATAAACATGAATACAACGATTTTTGATAATCGAATAAATTGAGGAAACCAGATCATTAAGCAAAGTGTGGAATGGTTCTATGGTGTCAACCTTTCTTCCTAATTTAATATGTTATAGTTGAATAATTCATATATATACATTTTTATTATAATTTTATATGATGATATTCTTTCTAATTTTATTCAACTAATTTACAATATGAAATCAATGTTTTAAAATATCTTGATCTGCACAGGTGTGAAACTAGTAAATATAAAAGACGAGTTTTGACCTTATTTTAAAATATTTGTAAATCGTGGGCATCAATTTGAATATTTATAAGAAAGTGCATAACCAATGTATCATTATAAGAAGAAAAATGTGTTTTTTTTTGTTTTAACCACAAGTGTATCGAACCCGGCGGAATCCGACTAATCCTTCTTGACCGGGCTTGCGGATTAAGGCCGAAAAGGTCTTTTGTGACTCAACATTTAAATGTAGTTGTTTTATGATTGACAATCTAATAATTAATAGAATTTCGATCCTTAATTTAAACTAGTATCAGACCTGTGCTATGCACGGTCTATTATATATATAAACAAAAAATTATCCCTCCATTCTCGACCCAAATAAACCTTAAAGAATAATCAGATTCATCATAACTGCCAGAAAAATTCACCGGCGATGCCACCAACACCACTCATCTTCTCATCCGATTTCTACGATCCACAAAAAAATGTTGAGAGCTTGAGAGTGAATGAAGAGTGTTTTTGTTGGTGTGTAATTTATTCTATGCCTTTGCCTTTTATAGAATTTGAAATGATCTCATGTTTAAAAATTATGCTTCTTAATCTCATTTGAAGAGCTTTTAAAAGTGCATTAAAAGTTAAAGTTAAAATATATAAATTTTGATCTATGAATATCAACATTCATGATTGTGAGAATGCAGTCTCTAGAACTGGAATTTTTTCGCAAAAGAAGAAAGAAATGGGAGAGAGGTACTTCTCTTTTAAGTTGATGTAATTAAAGACCTCGTGGATGGATTTTGGCCTTATTTTAAAATATTTATAAATTATGGACATCAATTTGAATTTTTAAAAGAGTGCATAATCAATGTACCATTATAAGAAGAAAAACGTGTTATTATTACACATTTAAATCTATTTTGTGATTCAACATTTAAATTCCACAATTAATATTACCCATACCTACATTATAATAAAACAAACGTGTCATTATAGCTTTGACCACTAATCAATTTTTAAATTTAATTTTCATTTTTCTAACTTAATTTATCATATTTAAAGGGGACGTTTATAAGTTGTGAATTTGGAAGGTAAAAAGCATTTTTTATTAATAAATGGAGGAAGTGAAAAGTTATGGGAGAGGCATCTATTTTTTACTATAAATATGCTATTAGGAAGGTTTTAATCCTTACATTCCTATTTTTTTCATAATATTATTTGTTGAACTTTTTGCATAAATTTGAATAGATTTTAGGTATTTTTCTTAGTCTTCGTTAATGTTGCTTTAACATTAAATCAGTTTTCTATATGGTGTTTTTTTTCATTTGTGTATTAATAGTGTTTGTTTTGCGCCACAATTCACTCATTCTTTCAATTTTTTTGTTATTGGAGAATTGTTTTTTTTCTTCTCTTTTATTAATATGATTTTTGCTATTCTAAATTCACAATGTCGCCTTTAATTTCCATGGCTTTATGCACTCTTTTATCCTTTTTAATAATATATTTGATGTTGCTAAGGATTTTGATCTTATATCTATTAAATTTACTAATTTTAGGATTTTGATCTTTTTTTAATATCTCTTAAACCTACTAATTTTAGGAGATTATATTTAATATAGTCTGAGTTTCTTCTCTTTATTTCCCTTGACAATTGCAGAACTATTACTATGTTTTATCTTACAAGAAATCAAAAGATTTTTATATATGAAAGTTTTAATAGTAGGTTAGAGTGTAAAATATCATTGGATATTTTGAAATTAAAAGATTTTTATATATGGAAGTTTTAATAGTAGGTTAGAGTGTAAAATATCATTAGGTATAAAATATCATTGGATGTTTGGTAATTTTAGTAGATTATATTTAATATAGTCTATGTTTTATCTTACAAGAAATCGAAAGATTTTTGTATATGTAAGTTTTAATGATGGGTTAGGGTATAAAATATTGTTGAATGTTTTGTAATCTTTACTCTCTTCTATTTCAGGAACAAAAATCACACCTCCAAGAAGTGGTATACTAAAGAATTGAAGAAGCAAAAAAAAATCTAACCTGGTGCGTGAGGAAGAAAAAGAAGCGGATATAGGGAAAAACAAAAATATAGCATAAAACATGTAGTTTATTATTAGTTTATAGTGAGCTACTGTTATATTTTTTTAGCTTTAACAATATGCTTTGATATAAAATATTGTTATATTCTTATTGATTTTTTACAACATTAATTTGTGATTTATTTTAACTATTTTAACATTTATCACTAATTTAAGTTTGGCATGTTAATTTAAAATTTAGTTTCATTGATTTTGTATTCTTAGCTTGAAGTTCGTTTGGAATTTGCACTAATTAACTATTTTTGTTATATTAATAAAGAGCTTACGAAATAAAGTAGTAATTTTTAAAGTAAGTGACCAATTTTCCAGTTCAGTGTTTAATTGTGTTTCTTTGTTTCATTACTATCATTTTTACATATTTTATGATATTTTTGGTACTCAATTGTTTTGCAATAGAGAAATATTATTATAATATATCATTGAATATTTCAATGTGTGTAAAATAAAATTTAGGAGCTCAATAATTATATTTTTTTATATCTTGGTGTGGTGTTTTGCTATTGAACTAAATATGTTCTTAGTTTAATGTTGTTGATTTTGGGAAGAATTCGAGTGTAGTGGATTTGAGGAAAAAAGTGAAGCGAGAAACAAATTAAAATCAACATAATATGTTGGGGATTAAGTGTAAAGAGCAAGAGTTTTGTTGTAAAATAAGTGAGATAACATACAAAGAAGACAATGTGGAAAAGAAGAGACGCTCATGCTGCTCATTTTGGGTCGTCCAACTTATCTTTCTCTATATTTATGATATTAACTTTGTTAACATAATTTAATTATAATTTTTAAAATAAAATATATATTTGTTTATATATGACCTCTTTATTTATATTAGAGATCCAACAATGTTCTAATCAAAATGCGTATCCATATTACTTTATTTCAAAACTTATTTAATTTTGTTTATTAAACAATTTAAAATTAGAGCGAATAAAATAAAATGGACCGTGCATCGCACGGGTGTGAAACTAGTCTATACATAAAAAATGAGTTAATGGAATTATTCACTTGCTTACCATTTATAGTAATATGAACTGAGACTCCTAATCGCCAACAGACCAAAGTGTTAAACCTAGATTCACAATTACGGATGAAGAGAGTAATTTGGTTTTTATCATAGGTATTTTTTCCTAAGTATATTAGGTTTACCTTCTAGCTATTTTTTTTTACTTTAAAGAGAGTGGTTATCTTTATATTAGGGTTACATTTCACCTAATAGTAATATTTACATTAATGAAGTAATCATATATTAGGGAGCACAAAGATTGAGAAAGAGTAATCACTGAGACATTGTCTTTCTCTAGATGGCAATAAATACTAGTCTCATCTTAAGATCCATTCAATGATATACCATGTCACTGTTATTTGTTTCATTAAGGAAAACTTTCGAACTAACACAACCTTTCACAAGGTAGTCAAAGCCTTTTTAGGTTGTTTTATTTCTGTAAGGAATCGACTGAAGATGACTTGTTCCACTACCCATTCTACAATGCATAAAACGTAGACTAGTTTTACTTAAATACGTTATTGTTTATGGAATGAACATAAAACACAGTGTAACAAAAAAAATATTCTCATTAATGTGTAGAGTTTCACGTATACAAAGCAGCTCGAAGCATGCTTTGCGGTATATAAACCCTAACATATACAATACATATATATTGACTTGATTGATGTGAAAGAAAAAGAAGAAAGAGTTGTTACCATCTGACATTGTACTCTTTTTAAGGTATAGGGGTAAAAAATATCTCAAATGCAGTTTTTCATTTTCAAGAGACTTGTGCCTATAATTCTTTTGAGTTAAGGGACCGCAAACATCAAAGACCATGAACTATCTTTTCCAGTTAAAATGATATTTAACTCATTAATTTGGTCATAATGTGGTCAATCTGAAACAAAAATAAATCAGTAAAGTACCTCATAACTCTCACTATCCACCATATTACCCCCAAACTTATTCAAGGTTATGCAAAGAATAAGTTTGAAAAGTTGATGGAGAAGGGAGACTTATATGATAGACAAACTAAAACGAAAACAATCTAAAAGTTACCTACTAGGGGTTACCTCCCCTATAGTGCCTTTGGTTATCGTCGTTGGCTCGACGTCTTCAAGCTCTCTCAATTTATTCTGAACCAGATGATGGAATCCGCATCATTGCTCTTTGCCACAATCGTATGAATAAGCCTATCCATTTGCTTCATCCACCGACTCACAATTGAGCTTTGAAAAAGTGGAACTCCCTTCATTTTGGCCACTTTATTCTTCTTCCGAGGCCTTTTCTTTTTCAGTCTGACAGTCACTTCTTCTTCGGTTTCTCTCTTTTCTTCATCAACCACGCCTTTTTCATCTTCATCGTGATTCATTTTGGATTGCCCCTCGGGCGGAGATGGAATTTCTTGACTGATACCACTCTTTAGAACGATAGCATTGCACTCTTTCGTGTGCACAATTGTCTGCTCCAGAAATTGAACTGGCTGCTGTTGAATGGTATCAATATGAGAAATTTGACTCATCCGAGTCGCCATATTCTTCACGTGTGAGCTCAACTTCTCCATGGTTTGCTCTAGCTTGTCTAATCTCTGGGATGAGCTTTCTATGTAAGTTTCAGTTTTTCCAATGAAGGAAATCAACAACTCATCCGAAGAATTCTTCTTAGGCTCCTCAATTACTCCATAAGAGATAGTGGAATTATGCAAGGGTTGTTGAGCATGGTCGGAATATCCAAATGATAAGTTATGAGTGGACCTGGTTAGACTGTAATCATTACTACCTGTTTGATTGAGGCAGTATCCGTCAATAGCTCTATCTTGGTCCACTTGCTGAATATAATTAACATACTCAACATTCCCTTGAGGTTCCATTATTGGTTCACTTCTGCATAGCTGGGGTGATGGATTCATATATGCTACAGGTTTTCGCATACATGCTTCAGTTTGCTGCATAAAGGTAGCGAGAGTCTCTTCTAGGGTTGGCTTCATATTTCCATCTAACGGCTCATCTAAGAAAATGGAAGGGGAGTGGCCTTCGGTGTAGTAATTGTAACCCCCTTGACTAGGGTGGTAATCACTGTAGCTCCAACATTGGTCCTTTTTATGCTCATAATCCATATCTTGATAAACATCTTCATGTTTAGTAACTTGCATCCCACTGTGTTGGCCCATGATTTCGAGAGTTCGAGCCAACTGCTCCTTCAATAGATCCATCTTCTCTGGGGTCGGCCTCTAGGTGAGTACCTCGCAAACATGGACATAGCACCAATTAGAACATACTACGAAAAGAAAAGAAAAAATAAATAAATCAAATAAAATGTAGACTAGTAATCTCAAATATTATCACGATATTAAGCTCTAACGACACAAAATTGTCCCCGGCAACGGCGCCATAAACTTTACTCGAATTATTTTAACACGAGAAATACCCGCAAGTGTATGGGGCTAGTGTAGCATAAAACAAGTAAGAGTATCGTATCCCACAGAGACAAGATTATATCAATTCAAGTACCACGAACAAACTTCGACTACTATCTAGACAATCGAAAAGAAATTGATTTTGTTCTAACACTACTATAAGCATATAACAAGAAAAGGAATTAAAAGTAACAAGAGGAATTAAACACAAGAGAAAAGATACCACAAAGAGGATAGTAGAGTTTTTGATCCAACTACAATGGAATTGTCGTGCAATTGATTCAACAACTTTGATTACCCATTTTATGTCTCTAGGGCTACTAGGAAAGTCGCTAGTCTAGGTTGAGCCCCCTCTCGAGTGCACTCACCTCGTTGATTAACCCTTAATATTGAAGTCTCCTTCTAATATGTTTAGATTAACTCCAAGGCACAAAAGACCCAAGCCCTCGCAAATGTTCCCCTATCTCGAGTGTAGATTATCAAAGTGATGTTCACTCTCTTATCATTCATAGTTAGGTATCTCTTGATTACTACCATCTAGGTAAGCAAACTTAATTGGTAGCTAAGCAATTTAATTGAAAAAGCACAAGCGAACAAAGAAACCACAAGAGCTAAGCAATCTAAAGAAGTCCTTGAATTAATCACAAACATCCATTGTAGTCTTCACCAAAACTCCACAATAAATTTAGATACTCATGTTCTTCATGAAAACCAAAACAAAGGATTCAATCAAATACATAATAAAGCAAATAGATACTCCTGTGGACCGATTCTATGGAATGGAAACTTCAATCTCTCGATTTGTAGTCTCCAATCTTCAAATCTCTCTTCCAAGTGTTCTTGGGAAGTGTGTCTCGTGTGGTAGGCGGTAGAGTGTAGAATAAATTCTCGTCTCTACAACCCTAGCCTTTTTCTTCTTTTTCTTCCATAAAAAATCGCGTTTTTGCCCAAAACAACGTACCCGGCCGGGTGGTATTATAAAGGGTAAAAATCACCGTATTATAAAGGGTAAAAATCACCAGGCCGGGTGATGATTTTCAACCAGTTTCTGACCCTTTCAGCTCAGAATCGTCGTACCCGGCCGGGTGAATTTACAGGGTAATAATTCACCCAGCCGCGTGAATGTTTCTGGAACGCGCAATGTTCTTATAACGGTCATAACTTCTTCTACCAAACTCCGATTGAGGTGTGCGAGATACCCACACGAAGCTCTTTCAAAGAAGAAGAGATTGATATGAATTAGGGGCTGATTGGACTTCAAAAATCTCTAGTAAAATTTGTCTCAAACCAAGACTGTTGCACATCCACATATTTTGTACATTTTTCTACACATTCTTAACAAAATTGTCAACATACCAACATAATAGAGAAGTAGATATAATCACGCTCAATAATAGACAAAATATGATCAAATTCATACAAAATCACCCTCTAAAACCATGTAAAATCTAAGTATGTCAAGGAAAAAAAGATTTTTGGACAAATGTAGAGTATTAATTTTGAACTTTAGTCATTTTGTAAAATAATTCATGTTAATTTTTCTTACAATCTACAATATTAAATGTTTCTCCTCTAATCTCGACATGCTATCCACATGTATGACAAAACAAGTTTCGGACAATATCAATTTAATACTTCAAACCGAGTAACTAAATACCTCCAAACAATGTATTCTTTTTAGATAGAGTAA
The DNA here is from genome assembly GCF_004379255.2 of Salvia splendens. NCBI lineage: Eukaryota > Viridiplantae > Streptophyta > Magnoliopsida > Lamiales > Lamiaceae > Salvia > Salvia splendens. The sequence goes on from NC_056052.1 coordinate 19,442,547, forward strand.
ACTTAAAAAATGATCTTTGGACAGTATGTGATGCATAGTTACGATACTTTGTGAAAATAAATTGCATTTGAGGTATCTAGACAAAACTTTTAATTCGCTTGAGACACCTTTCCATATGTGATGCATAGTTACGATACTTTGTGAAAATAAATTGCATTTGAGGTATCTGGACAAAACTTTTAATTCACTTGAGACACCTTTCCACCATTTTCTAACTTTTTTTTTATCATCTTGTCTTTTTTTTAAGGCTAATATACACTATTGATCTTTTCTTTTTTTAAGCTGCCACTAGCTCATTTAATGCGGCTGCATGTTTGCCGACTTTTTTGCAGATTTTATTTTAGAGGGAACATCATTTTTGGTCCATGAACTTTGACAAAATATTATTTTAAGTCCGTAAACTTTAAAAATATAATTTTAGGTCCGTGAACTTTGAGTTAATATCATTTGAGGTACTTTTTACTATTTCCAAGTTTTTTTGGACGAAAATACCCTCAATACCTTAAAATGTATATATTTTTAATAAATTTATCATATACTCATAATTTTTTATAAATATCTTTACAATATATTTTTGACAAATTTTCTAAATATAATTTGACCTTAAATATTATCACTTAATTTTGTGACATGCAAGTAAAATTGCTTCTTCAATTTTTTATATTAATTTTTTTTAAAATTGAATAAAGAACTTATAATAAAAAATTGAATAAAGATCTTTTCTTGCATGTCACAAAATTAAATGATAATATTGAAGGTCAAATTATATTTAGAAAATTTGTCAAAAATATATTGTAAAGATATTTATAAAAAGATCTTTATTCAATTTTTTATTATTAAAGAAAGTTCTTTATTCAATTTTTAAAAAAATTAATATAAAAATTGAAGAAGCAATTTTACTTGCATGTCACAAAATTAAGTGATAATATTTAAGGTTAAATTATATTTAAAAAATTTATCAAAAATATATTGTAAAAATATTTATAAAAAATATGAGTATATGATAAATTTATTAAAAATATATACACTTTAAGGTATTGAGGGTATTTTCGTCCAAAAACTTGAAAATAGTAAAAAGTACCTCAAATGATACTAACTTAAAGTTCACGGGACCTAAAATGATACTTTGGCAAAGTTCGTGGACCAAAAATGATGTTCCCTCTTTATTTTATCCAATACGTCTAATTAATGATTTGTAGAGGCAATGAAAGTATTTGGTGATTGTATTTTTAACTTCTAGTCTCTCTTTGACACGACATGTATTTTAAGAATTATAATAGAAAGTGGGTTGAAACAAATTAGTGGAGGTGAGTCCTACTTTTATATATTATTTTTATAATGAAATATAGATGTGATAAAATTAGTGGAACATGGAGTCTACTACCAAAAGTAATAAAAAACAAATGAGACATTTATTGGTGGACGGAAGGAGTACACATACACTTTTGCAGTGTACTCTTTTATAGTAGTATTAGTATAACATTAGCATATAAAATCTCTATCACTAAAAGTACGATTAAAACTTTAAAAAATTATTAATTATTTGGATCATTCGATCATTAGTATTTTTCAATCTTTGTACTCCTTTCGTCCCGTTAATAATGAAACGTTTCTTTTTTGACACATGATTTTATGCAATGTTGTTTAGTGAAATTAATTTAAGTGTAAAGAGAATAAAGTAGTGGAGATATTAAAGAAGAGAAAAAGTAGGTGAATGTTTTAAAGGGGAGAGAAAAAGTAGGTAGTTGTTTTAAAGGAGAGAAAAAAGTGAATATATTGACTTCAACTTTGATCCCTCGTTTAGTTGAACTTCTTGTTTTTTATAAGAAGACCTAAATGTATAAGAATTGCAATAAAGTACTGTAATACTTATGGGCATAGAGAAAATAAATAGATTATACCTAAAAAATACTAATGAGATTAAACTAAATACCAACCCACTAAGTCACTATAGCTAAAAATTCATTATTTTGACTATGTAACATCACTCAAATCATACATATTTAAAAGGCGGAATATGTTTATGAAACTTGGTAGCTTAACTGCTATTTGACCAACATATTGTCTATTTTAAGTAATTACAATTTGGATAATGCACTAAAGCACAATACAAAAAAATATCATATTTCAAGGTGAGTGTACAAGCGTATGACAAGTAAACTGCTCACCAACAAGCTCTAAGATCTCAGTTAGGATTTACAAAAAATAATGTTAGCTAAAACGTACTTTCCCTGAGAAAGTCTAATTTCAACAAATGGCTCCAGCTAAAGGTGTGTAGTTCTTCTTTTAATCTCGATCCTACGCAATATGTAATTTGTTCTCGGTTATTTCTGAGCATTTTATCCCACATCGACTGTGAAACTAAAAATATGACTGTTTATATTAACCATGCTCTTACAATGGTTTGAATTGGCTGTCTTAGGTGACGACACGCCAGATCTTGGTCGACTACTTGTAGTCAACCAAGATCTGGGTGGTGCCCTGTGGGTAGTGAGTTTTCTTTCTTAAAGAAGAGAGAAAAAGTAGGTGGATGTGATAGAGTAAAGGCCGTCGAGTTGGAAGAGCACAAACGGTGCTCAATGAAATGCCACAAAGAGAGGATAGAATTCTGGGAAAAGAAATACTCGGCTTTATTGAATAACTGAATATGAAAGAACAATGAAGAGAAATCCTCCGCAGAGGCCTACGGCTACTGCCGTCCTAATCCGATCTTACTTCCAAGATGATTTTCATCGTCTGGGATAGATCCAAATAAATAGACTCACAAATAACTAACACTGAGAAATATCAGCAACAAACAATCTTAAATAATAATAACAAATGCCGAGTCTGTTGAGCATGTGCCCTATCTTTCAGCTGCTATTCTGCCGGTTTGTTGGCCCGAACAACCTCCCTCTTTCCTCACTTGTTCCTCGCTTGTAGACCCTCCATGTCGTATCAACTGCCCGTCCGCCGAAACAGCCTTGTCCTCAAGGCGGGAGTAAGGAAATTTAACCCACGGACTCCCTTCAGAGTAGACGGGGTCGGCCACCGCAAAGCAGCAGACACCTTGGAGGGATCCATCCTTACGCCCTCGAAGGGGACGATATGACATTTCACACTCTGGCGTCCCAATAGGCATTTCTTTGGGTTGACAACGAGAGAATGGGCCTGCAAAACCTGAAAAACCCGCGGCCCGGACCGAAGACCCGTCACCCAATGTCACCGAATACTGAACGGTAGGAGTGATCAGGAGCTGGAGTGTGCGGGCGACCTGGTCCGAGATAAAACAGTGGCTGGCGCCACTATCTATCATCACCTTCAGCTTGTGCTGCCCAATCGCCCCGAAAAGTTTCATAGTCTGAGAGGTATCATTACCATTGAAGGATAATTCCGACAGCTGCAGCTCAATTCCGGAATCAAACTCCTCGTTATCGTCAGGTGAGACGATGTTAGGGGCCTCGTCGTCGTCGTCACCGAACCAATCATTCAGAGTCTTTGGGGGGCATCTATGGGTGGGGTCAAATTTCCGTCCACACTTGAAACAAGTGCCTGCTGCGAGATAGTTCTTGTAGTCCTCTGTTGACATACTCCGAAAACGACGCGGGGGTGGCCGAGAGGAGCCCGCTGTCGAAAACGAAGAAGGGGATTGAGAGGATCCCTTTGAGAACGATCGCGCTGGAACCCCTGGATTCATGGTCACCGGAGTGGCGGCTGGCACAAAGACCGGAGTCGAAGGTTGAGTTCCCGATAGATGGTCGATGTTGAGGGTTAATTTGACTGCATCCGAGGAACTGGTTATCTTGGCAGCCTTCCTGGCTACAAATTCAGCTAGGGAGCCGTCGTGTCGAAATGCAGCAAAGGCTTTAGATTCATCGAGAGCCCCGTTGTCCCCGAAGCGTTTCATCATCTCCTGCGTAAACCGATCCCAAGATAGGGTCGGAATTCGTTTCCTCAATAATTGGATCCATGGCAGGACCGGACCCGCCAGTGCCACCATGGAAACTGTCACGCGATTTTCCGGTGGTACATTGGAAACCATAAAGTATTGTTCTACCCTAGCAAGCCACGCGATTGCATCAGTGCCATCAAACGTGGGGAAGGTCATCGGCGGGGTGATGCCCGTAACCGCCGTGTGTGACCCCAAGCCGTCAGAAGAGTCGTCGTCGTTGGATCCAGATTTGGTGGTTGATTTTTCGAACGAAAGAGCCGCCCGTACTTCCGCGATGAATGTCTCGAGCTAAGACCCAATCGCCGTCACTCGTTCATCAGTTTTGAGAAACTGGGCATTCAGTTCGTCGACCGCAGCGTTCAACGAGACCGTACTTTTCTCCAGATTCCCGACAGCCTTCTCTAATCTGTCCAAACGTGCGTCCACACGAGAATTCACCATCGTTCACCGCACCAATTGATAGAGTAAAGGCCGTCGAGTTGGAAGAGCACAAACGGTGCTCAATGAAATGCCACAAAGAGAGGATAGAATTCTGGGAAAAGAAATACTCGGCTTTATTGAATAACTGAATATGAAAGAACAATGAAGAGAAATCCTCCGCAGAGGCCTACGGCTACTGCCGTCCTAATTCGATCTTACTTCCAAGATGATTTTCATCGTCTGGGATAGATCCAACTAAATAGACTTACAAATAACTAACACTGAGAAATATCAGCAACAAACAATCTTAAATAATAATAACAAATGCCGAGGCTGTTGAGCATGTGCCCTATCTTTCAGCTGCTATTCTGCCGGTTTGTTGGCCCGAACAACCTCCCTCTTTCCTCGCTTGTTCCTCGCTTGTAGACCTTCCATGTCGTATCAGGATGTTTCAAAGGAGAGAAAAAGTAGGTAGTACATGTTTTAAAGGAGAGAGAAAAGTGAATATATTGACTTCAACTTTTGTCCCTCGTTTTGTTGAACTTCTTGTTTTTTATAGTTACACTGCTTATATTATTGGAATATAAGAAGACCTAAAAGTATAAGAAGTGCAATAAAGTACTGTAATATTTATGGGCATAGAGAAAATAAATAGATTATACCTGAAAGAGTGAACTACATAAATGGTACCTGATATTTCACTTTCGCACATAAATGGTACCTGATCTTTATTTTATATCGTTTTTGGTACCCTATAACAAAAATAACTCTAGGTACCAAACATGTGATTATTTTGTTATGGAGGATATTTTTGGAACTTTCAATTAAATAGAACCAAATATGTGATTTTTTTTTCTTTCTTTCTTATTTCTTTTTTACTTCTTTACTTTATTCTTCTTTCTTTTTTCTTCATTTTCTTCTTTCTTTTTTAGTATTTTATCTTCCTTTCTTCTTTCTTTTTTCTCCTTAGTTTATGTTTCTCTCATTCTCTTCTTTTTCTTCTTTTTTTTACTATTTTATACATACATCTAATTGCATTCATAATATAAATCAATAACAAAACACCTAATTAAATTAATTATTTAAAGTAATTAAATCAATTGAATATTTTTAATTAAATTATTTATACTCATTTTAGGGTTGAAACACCCAACTAAAAATATTCAACTCTTTATCATTATGAATATAATTCAAAATTTTAAATTTTGATTAGGACTATATTGATTAGTTATTAATTTAATATAAAATAATAATTATTACTACCTCTGTCCCTGAAAGTTTGTCCCATTTTTCTATTTTCGTCCATCCCCCAAAGTTTGTCCCATTTCACTTTTTACCATTTTTTGTAGTGGACCCCATATTCCACTAACTCATTCCTACTCACATTTTATTATAAAACTAATATATAAAAGTAGGACTCACATTCCACTAACTTTTTCAACTCATTTTCCATTACATTTTTTAAAACACGTGACAGAGGTAGTATTTATTAATTACTACTAGTTTTTACTATTATAGCAATAATATTATTATAATAATTAAATATAATTATAACTATAATTATGATTAAGTAAATTTATATGATATTTAAAAATAAATTAATTATTAATTTATAATATCAAAATAATAATATTAATATTGTTTAATAATAATACTAGTATAAAGAGTGAGGAGAATGAGAGAAGATATTATAATATCACTTTTGGTACTAGTTTTGTCAATGCCCAAAATACCCTTTAATAAGTCGTATTCTAGGTTTTGGTTACTGGTCAGTATGATGTGCATAATTGGAATATATCTGCAAAACAGTTGCTAAAGTGTTCAGGGAAAGTGTTCCAGTCAGAAGGAAAGGTATCGGATAACTCAGGTGAAAAGGGCATCAGAATGTTGCTATACTGACTAGTATGCATGCCAAAAAAGGCTCGAGATGGAGAAGAAGGATTGCTGGGAAGATCAGCCACAAGTAAGGGCAAAAGGGTCATTTCGCGAAGAGAGTCTACCCTAAAAATCAAGGGCAAGCCTCCCTATAAAAGGAAGCCACTTGGAGAGAGGAAAGAAGAATCGATCATAGGAACTTTTAGGAAAAACACTCTTAGTTAGAGTAGTTCTCTCTCGGCAGATCAGTCCTTCAGCCTAGTCTTTCATATTCTCGTTCCTCGCCGCAGCCATGGTCACCTAAGAGTTTCATCAGTTCGTCGGAGTTCCACATTCTCTCATTCCAGTCACCCTTTATGACACAAATGGAAAAATGGATTTGTTTAGAGGGTATTTTGGGGTGAAAATTGCATCAGGTACCAAAAATGTGATTTATAGGTACCAAAAACGATATAAAATAAAGATCAGGTACCATTTATGTGCGAAAGTGAAAGATCAGGTACCATTTATATATTTCACTCTACCTAAAAATACCAATAATGAGATTAAACCAAATACCATCCCTCTAAGTCACTATGGCTAAAAATTTATTATTTTGACTATGTAACATCACTCAAATCATACATATTTAAAAGGTGGAATATGTTTATGAAACTTGGTAGCTTAACTGCTATTTGATCAACATATTGTCTATTTTAAATAATTACAATTAGGATAATGCACTAAAGAACAATACAAAACACAGTCCTGTTTCAAGGTGTGTGTACAAGCGTATGACAAGTAAACTGCTCACCAACAAGCTAGAAGATCTCAGTTAGGATTTACAAAAAACAATGTTAGCTAAAATGTACTTCCCCCGAGAAAATCTAATTTCAACAAATGGCTCCAGCTAAAGGTGTGTAGTTCTTCTTTTAATCTCGATCCTACGCAATTTGGAATTTGTTCTCGGTTATTTCTGAGCTTTTTATCCCACATCGATGGTGAAACTAAAAATATGGCTGTTTATATTAACCATGCTCTTACAATGGTTGAATTGGCTATCGTAGATGACGACACGCCAAATCCTAGTCGACCAAGATCTGGGTGCTGCCATGTGGGTAGTGAATTTTCTCTCTTAAAGAAGAGAGAAAAAGTATGTGGATGCTTTAAAGGAGAGAGAAAAAGTAGGTAGATGTTTTAAAGAGGAGAGAAAAGTGAATATATTGATTCCAATCTTTATCCCTCGTTTAGTTGAACTTCTTGTTTTTTTATAGTTACGCTACTTATCCTATTCGAATATTGGAATATAAGAAAACCTAAATGTGTAAGAAGTGCAATAAAGTAATGTAATATTTATGGCCATAGAGGAAATAAATAGTACCTAAAAATACCAATAATGAGATTAAACCAAATACCAACCCACTATAGCTACAAATTCATTATTTTGACTATGTAACATCACTCAAATCATTACATATTTAAAAGGCGGAATGATGTGGATCCATGTAATTCATGATCCATTTCTCAAGTAATTACCCATTTGTAATGCTTGATCTAGATATTTTTGTGAGATTGATTTTCAATTTATCAATAAAAATAAGAGGAAAATTATGGATCCAACAAAAACTAAGGAATCTAAGATGAACAAGAAAGGAATTAACATTGGATAGTGTAGAAATTGGAATACAAAGTCATTGATGAAGTAAGCTAAGGCACTTACAATATAACTAACATGCATTGATGGCTAGATATTCAAGGCAACCACAATCCTCAAAGCATGCCTTTATTTGATCCATACTTCACTAATAATTGATGAACCAAGCAACCTAAATCTATGAATTAGATAGGCAACCCTCTTCAATTGGAACAAATCTCTCAAGCATCTAATTTCATAAAAAAACTAAGGAATAAAATGAGAAAAGAGGTATTTATAGTTTAGGCCCAAATCCCAAGAAAAAGACCCACAAAATCTAGGCAGAGTCACTCTGCCCGGCCGGGTGGAAATTAGTGTGTTGAGTCACCCGGGCGGGTGAAAGTCTCTGGACTCTGGCTTCCTTCTGGGCTCTACCCGGGCGGGTGGCAGCATGGGTACCCGGCCGAGTGGACAATCTTGGCTTGGACTCCTCCAGAAGGTTGTACCCGGCCGGGTGGTTTGGTGCGTCAAATGCCACCTAGTCAGGCGGAATGCTTCCTCCTTCAAATTTCAGCACGTTCCTCATCATGGACACCTCGTTCTTCATGGACTCCTCCAGCATGGCCTTTTGCACAAAAATTGCGAGCCCCTCCCGTAGTCGCCTCGCTATGGACCTCATCGTGGGGCCTCCACGTGGGGTCGTATCATCCTCTCCTTCTTGGAAAGGATTTGTCCTCAAATCCGGACTCCCTACAAAATCAAACGGGCTCAAGTCAGCCACATTGAAAGTGCAACTCACGTTGTACTCACCGGGCAAGTCGATCACATAGGCATTATCGTTGACGCGCTCCAACACAAGGAAGGGACCATCTTCTCTCGGCGCAAGTTTCCTCGTGGTCTTGTCCGAAAAACGTATCTTCCTAAAGTGTATCCACATCCAATCCCCGGGTTGGAAAACCTTTTTCTTGCGTCCCTTATTCACTTGTTGGGCTACTTGCTCACCCTTCCTACGGATCCGCTCTTGTACTTGAACGTGAAAATCCTTCACAAATTGAGCCTTCTCCTTGCCACCTACATCAAACAAATATGGCAAAGGCAAATCTACCGTGGACAAGTCCAACAGGGTGAGAGGATTGAAACCATATACAACTTCAAAAGGAGATAAGGAAGTAGTAGAGTGCACGGTCCTATTGTAGGCAAACTCGACAATGGGTAAGCACTCTTCCCAAGACGTGTTATTCTTAAACACAATGGCACGAAGAAGTGCACCTAAGGACCGGTTAACTACTTCCGTTTGACCTTCCATTTGGGGATGAGCGGTAGTAGAAAAGAGAAGTTTAGTGCCCAGCAAGCCCCAAAGAGTCTTCCAAAAGAAGCTCAAAAACTTGACATCCTGATCACTCACTATGGTCTTTGAAATCCTATGTAACTTGACTACCTCCCTAAAGAACAAAATGGCAATGGATTTAGCTTCATTTGTCTCCCTACATGGAATAAAATGAGCCATCTTGGAAAATATATCTACCACCACAAAAATGCTATCATTCTTCCTAGAAGACATGGGGAGGCCTAGCACAAAATCCATGGAGATATCTACCCAATGGTGTGTAGGTGGAGGCAAGGGAGTATAAAGGCCAAAATTGCTAGACTTAGATTTAGCTTGCCTACACTCTATGCAAAGACCACAAAATCTCTCAACATGCTTCTTCATACAAGGCCAAAAGAAATGTTCACTCAAAATATCAAAAGTTTTCAAAACCCCAAAGTGTCCCATCAACCTACCCAAGTGAGACTCCTTAATCAACAAGTCACGAAGGGAACAAATAGGAATGCAAAACTTATTTTCCCTATACAAATACCCATCCATCCTATAGTACTTATCAAAAGAACCCCTTTCACATTGATAAGGTTCGTTTCATGCATTGGTTTTAGGTGATATTACATGCTTTTGGGGGGAGATAATGCACAAATTTGAGCTTAAGTGTGCAGATATTTGCTGGGTCAAGTAGATGCTGCAAATTGACCGAGCTGATGCAAAATGAGCATAAAAGGAGTAAAAATTGTAAAAAATCCACTAGGTCAAGGAGAATTATCAGGAGAGCAGGTGCGTGAAAAATCTGCCGGACCTAGGAACGCACACAAATTACCCGGGGCAGGGAAAATGGAGCAGAAAAGTGAAGAAATGAGCAGTTTTAAAAGATCATATTTTAAGGGTACAAACGTCAAATCATGAAGAGCATATCCTAGGGATTTGAGCTTGAAGCCTCCCTATATAAAGGGACCAACATGAATGAAGAAGGCAACGCTTAACGCTACCATTCTCGTAGTTTAGGTGGGAAACTCTCATAGGCGCTTAACGCCACCGATTTCTTAGCTTAGTTTAGTTGAGTTGTTGATTTCTTAGCTTAGTTTAGATAGTTAATTGTTTTCTTAGCTCAGTTCGATGGTTTCGACGGGGGAATTGACGACTCCAACGTTGGATCCTTGCTTTCTTTACCGCTTTTGAGACGATGTAGTTGGATCTCGAGTTTCATCGGAGGAATTGATGACTCTGCCTTTGGATGTCGACTTATTTCCAGTTTTATGAAGCTTTGGTGTTTATTTTCATGTAGATTATGCTATTTACTCATGTTTCTTGGATGCTTTTCGCAATTGGTGGCTTAGATGTTTAGATCCATGTTGTTTACATGATTTCCAGTAGTTTAGACGTTGAGATCTAGTTGTTCACGTGCTCGATTTCTGAGATCTGTTTGTTTAGGTAATGCATGCAAGGTTAATATGTGTTTATTCCGCTTTCTGCTTGACCCAGGAGAGTATATCTGGGAGTTCTAGCTTGAATTTCGTGTTTACGTCTCATTTTGAAGCATGCTCTGTTTTATTTCGTCAATGGTGTTGAAGCTCTGTTCCATGCTCTGTTTTTACTTGGTTGTTTGGAGAAGATGAAGTGAGAGATTGTTAGAAATCAGATCTGCTTTTTGCTTTTGCTTTTTTGCTTTCACAGTTTTCTGCCAGCCCAAGTTAGTTTAGGAAAAATTGTCCCCACTTGCTTTTACATCTTTGTCTGCCTATTTTGGGAAAGTTTCAGCATGTTACTTCAGTCACAGGTGTGTAGTTCTTCTTTTAATCTCGATCCTACGCATTTTGGAATTTGTTCTCGGTTATTTCTAAGCTTTTTATCCCACATCGACTGTGAAACTAAAAATATGGCTGTTTATATAAACCATGCTCTTACAATGGTGACACGCCAGCTTGGTAGACTCTGGGTACTGCCATGTTGGTAGTGAGTTTTTTCTCTTAAAGAAGAAAGAAAAAGTACGTGGATGTTTTCAAGGAGAGAGAAAAAGTAGGTAGATGTTTTAAATGAGAGAGAAAAATGAATATATTGACTTCAATTTTTATCCCTTGTTTAGTTGAACTTCTTGTTTTTTTATAGTTACACTGCTGAGTAATTTGAAAGTATTTTTTAAATTTGTCATCCACATCATTTTATATTATTTGTAATGCTTAATTTAACACTTCTAAACAATGTTCTAAAAAATGAGTAAAATAATCACAATAAGAAATGAATAAACAAACAATTGCCAAAATAATTAAATTAACCACATATTTAAATTTTCAAGTCTAAATAATTAAAATAACCACATATTAAGCAATCAACTTAATCATCTGCAAAATAACAAAACCAAGGTGCAAACGTGTTACTCTTGATTTAGTTTTGCTTTCTACTCTACATTACACAAAACAAGGTATAATCAGATCATTGGCAGTGGGTTTGAAGTGCAGCAAGACAACCGTAGAGAGATGGGTTAATGCCGGACTAATCAGAGCACACACATCAACAATTAGGCCGGATTTAACTGCCCCACATAAGCTTCAAAGGTTAAGATTCACATTAGATGCTTTAGAACTTTATGCAACCAAATCAAGTTTAGGAATATGAACAACACTATATACATTTATGAGAACTGGTTTTACATATCCCAAGCATCACGCAGATTTTATTTAGCACCTGGAGAAGATGAGCCACACAGAACTTGTCAAAATAAGGATTTCATTCAAAAAATCATGTTTATGTGTGTTGTGGCAAGTCCCTTATTTGCTGATAATGGTGAGGAGTTGTTTGGTGGAAAAATTGGGATATTTCCCTTCAATGTTCAAGTACCAGCAAAAAAGAGGAGCCAGAGTAGAGATGCATGCACAATAAAAACTAAAGCCTTTCAAAGCATCAACAAAGAGGTGATCAAGGATTGTTTGATTAATAAGGTAATCAAATGGGAAAATGGTAGGTAAAGTATGCTTGACTATTTGAATATATGCATTTTCTTAATGCTATTACTATATGCATGCAAATAATTCCAGCAATTATATCTGAATGGCCAGAAGGTGCATCCAAAGACATATTTATACAATAGGACAATGCAAGACCACATATCTTGGACACAGATTTACGACCTTACTTGAACAGGATCTGTTCTATAGGCTCGTACCTCTGTATCATTGATTTCTAAGGAGACAGGAAACCACGTCTGGCGGATGAACCTAGCTGCCTGGCTAGAGCGTGATTAACAGCCCCTTGGGTCCGGGTTTCCGGCTCGTTGTGCAGTAGATGATCGTTCTTGGCTCAACTTCGGTCCAGTCAGGATGGCTAGGCAGTTGTCTGACAGACTATTATCTTGGACACAGATTTAGAATTCAGTGTTGCTGCATCACAATCAGGTTTCAACATCCGATTGGCTTAGGAACCCCCTAATTCTTTGGATACCAATGCCAATGATTTGGGATGGTTCAGATCCATAAAATCACTCAAGTACAGACTGCATGCATGGCAATGGATGATTTAGTTAAAGTAGTTGAGAAATAATTTGAAGAGTTAAGCCCTACAACGCTAAACAATGTATTCTTAAGTTTGCAGGGTTTTTTTATAAAGATAATGAAGAACAGAGGACATAACAGGTACAAGCTACCACATTTGGGGAAAGAAGCGCCGATAAGAAGGCATGAACTACCACAAAACCTGATAGTCCCTAGTGAGTTGGCAATACAATGCATTTCACACTTACGTGAGATGGGCTACTGTGAGGGAATTGGAAGAATAATGCATGCTTTGAGTATGACTTAGGGTGGCAATACATAAGAAGCTAGAATAGAAAGGTGTGGCAGTGTGCACATTTTTTGTAAGTCTCACGTGACATTATGCATATTTTGTAAGTTATGCATGCTATTATGCACATCTTTTGTAAGTTACACATGCGATTATGCACATCTTTTGTAAGTAATTCTATGTCAGTTTAGTATACATACTTTTTCACAAAATAAGAGATTCTAGATAGTCATAATTATAATCTACCTTAGTCCAAAAAACAACAAGATGATTGAAGTGATCATTAACAAAAATAATGAGTGCATCTCTAGATACCTTGGTTCCTATGGCTTTCAAATCCAATGTACTGTAATTCTTAGCTAGCAGAATTATCACAACTACATTCCTCATCTCCATCAGCAAATAGACTTGTGAGAGAGAAATCAATGTGCTTCTGGAAATCAACTGTCACTAGAAATGAAGGCACACATTTACAATTTGCCTTCTAACTCTGCAGTGGAAATTATCATGAATTATTCAAACACATAATTAAGCGCTCTCAATTTATCAAAATTTATGATATCAGATTTTGATTATCACATCAAGGCATGAAATGAACTTGTGGAAGGAACTATATTGAAAAAATTGCCAAAGCATAAGACCATCCAATTTTTCATTTCTCCAACTTATAGACAGAGATAGTTACAATATTAAAGAAGAAGAACAAAACTGTGCACCATGGTTTCCTACTATAGGCGCCCTCAGTCCGATCTGCTGATCGAAATTTCAATTGAAATCTATCCAATGAATCTTCTTTATCCTCAAAGATTTTCTTCTTCCTCTCGACCAACAAAGAGAACCCACACATGCCGTCAGTTGTGGTGGCGCCGGGAGAAGCCATATTTGAAGAGGGGGAATGAGATAACGAAGAGGGATAATCGGGTGGCAAAGGTCAAAATGTCGGGAATCGGCGAGCGAATAGGGGAATTTGGGAGATAAATGGGGAAATCAAGCGGCGAAAAAGGTGAACCGGACAATGTGACGCTTTCCTGTAGCCGGAGACTCGACGGAGCCTTGGAAAAATGTGAAGCTTTCAGGTCGTCGGAGGCTTTGCGGCGGTGGGATAATGTTGTTTGATTTTTCGAAGAAATGAGGGGAGACGGTGTAGACTAGGGTTTGATAGATTTTTTTAAAATTTTTTTATTAAGTGCATCTGCAATGCCGCCCTTCCAGATGACCCGGCGGACATCCCCGCGGACAGACTTCCCACTGCACTGCCACGTCATAAGGACTTGCACAGTGACGGACATACCCAAGGACATCCCGACGGACTTTCCACATTAATAAAAATTCACCAAATTAAATAATTTACGAAATTAAACAATTTACGGAATTAAAATTTATGGAATTAAAATTTACGGAATGATTACTGAATAAAATTTTCATTAAATAAAAAAAAGAAAGGTACATTTAAAAAAAACTAAAAAAATACATTTCAACAAATAAAAATTTCATCCACGACGACTCATTCGCTGCCATACTTCTTAAATTATATCGTTCTGGAGTCGAATATGAGCTTGTTTTTGGCGCATGTCGGCAAATGCACGGACTCGCTCGACCTCGTCATGGGCTATACCCATACGTACATTGCCGGTAGCAACGCCGTGGCTTGGACCCGCAGCATCAGCATCATCATTGGCCCAATCCGTCAGTGCTGGACCTTCATATTCGACAATCATGTTATGCATGATAATACATGCGTACATGATATCGGCGATGCTCTCAGCATACCACAGCCGTGATGGACCCTTCACTACCGCCCATAGACTCTGGAGCACACCAAATGCCCGCTCCACATCCTTGCGCGCTACCTCCTGACGACCCGCAAAATATACCTTGTTTTCTTCTGTTGGGCGTCTGATCGTCTTCACAAAGACGGGCCACATAAGGTATATCCCATCAGCCAAATAATAGCCCATGTTGTGCTGGTTGCCGTTGGCGACGAAATTGACGGCCGGACCAACGCCCATGCACTGGTCGTTGAAAAAGGGCGACGACTGGAGGACGTTGATATCGTTGTTCGACCCAACTACTCCAAAATAGGCATGCCAAATCCATAGCCGGTAGTCAGCTACCGCTTCAAGTATCATCGTGGAATTCTTGCCCTTGAAACCCGTAGTGTACACCCCTTTCCAGGCAGCGGGGAAGTTCTTCCACTCCCAATGCATACAATCTATGCTGCCTAGCATCCCCGGAAACCCGTGCTGAGTTCCGTGTATATCCAGCAGGGCCTGACATTCTTCGGGGGTAGGCTTCCAAAGATACCTATCTCTGAATATCTCCCTAACGCCCTGACAAAAATACTTAAGGCAATCGCGGGCAGTCGTCTCGCCGATGTGGAGGTACTCATCGAACATGTCGGCCGTGCCTCCGTATGCCAGCTGCCTCATTGCGGCAGTGCACTTCTGAATCGGCGTTTGGCCGGGTTTACCAGTCGCATCCTCCCGCACCCTGAAATACTCGTTTCGACGCTCGAAATCGCCCACGATACGCAGAAAGAGCGGACGATGCATCCTAAAACGTCTCTGAAACACGTTCTCCCCTAATCTTTGCTCCGGAGCGAAGTAATCCTCGTACAACCGACGGTGTGCAGTGAGGTGGTCCCGAGGTACTATAGATCGACGATGGATGGGTCGAGGTACTGCCGGCGCCAAGGCCGCCAATATCTCCCTCTCCGCTGCCTCCCGCACACGTGCATGAATTCGCCTCATAATGTCATCATACCCCCACCACTACCACCCGCACCAAAACTACTACCAGTCATTCTGGATATATAAAAGAAACGTAGAGAGATACTAGTTAATACAAGTGGTGCGAATGAAATGAAATTCAACGAGCCGTATTTATAGAATTTTTTAAAAAATATATAAAATAATCGGGACGTCCGCGCGGACGTCTGTGGGGTCAACGCAATGGCGGACGTTGAAGTTCGAGGTTGTGCTGCTGTGTGTAGCAAAAGTCCTATGAATCCACTACATCACTTGGTCTAGGAACTCAAGAGAACACAGAATGCTCTGTCGCTGGGCACACTACACTCCCCTTCAAAGATCCCTCAACCCGAGCACTATGATTTAGTATAGAGAAGCAAGGGTCGATCCCACGAAGATGGACACGTAAGAAAGCATTTAGAAACTCTGGACAAGGGCGGCTGCTGCCACGCAAACTGGGTTAAGGTTTAACTACGACTAGACCTAGGCAAGAAATGTACACACTAGATCTAGGAAACTGTAAACATGCTGAGATCAAACATCATCAAGACTACGAGATATTAAATTTACTTCCTAGACCGTGTAAATGGCTACCTAATAAAAGCAGACAGAAAGCATATAACAGTGAGGACCATAATTCCAGAATTAGCAAGTACGGCAGAAAAGCTGCAAATAACAAACTGAAACTCAAACTAACAACGACGTGCATTCTTTTAACTGAATCAAATACGAAGATGGAGAAAACAGAGCACGTACCTAGATTCGAACAGAATATAAAAGTTGGGTCGTCGGAAACTTGCAACAAACCGGAAATAACAATGATCTACATATACTAGACGGAATGAAATGAAAACACGAAGGCTAGGTATAAATTTAAACCAACTCTGCTCAGATTCACGTCGGATGCTTAATCCACTCCGGATCCAAGCGATCCGAACCAAACAACAACCTCAATCAACTTCATAACTTCTGATCTAACAGATCTAAACCGATCAACACCGAATTCAAATGATTCTACTCAACTCAGCTACAATACCAAATTCAAACCTCTGATTCAACCACCAACAAACTCTGATCAACCCGATCCAGCCATTACTCTGCACAGATTCAGAGAACAATTGTGAAACGCATCCAACACAAGTAAACTAACTCAAACTCCAGAAAATCACAGAAGTGAAATCAGAGATCAACATCAACGACATGACAGAAAATTAAACTTGCATTAAACACAGAGATATTCAGTAAAAACAGAGGGCCGAGCTTCGAACAGCGAAGCTCGGTGAAATCCACAAAATACGAGAAAAATTAAATGAAACTTGTTTCTTCGCCCTCGACAAGACGGTGTTACAACCCAACTGAAATACGAGAAAGCGAAAAGTGAACCCAAAACGCAAACCACCCGAATTTCCCTCTAAAGAACCCAAGTGTATAAAAGAAAAGTGAGCTACGAGCCACAGACTGTTAATGAGGCCTCCACCGAGAAGGTCCCTCCAGAAGCATGCTTCCTTCTTTATATAGGCGCAGACTTAATCTTCTAGAACCTTCATAGAAATCTCCATTCTACCATTCGGCTCCGAGATTTCCTCCGTCTTGCAATTTTCCTCCATAATGCTCACTTCTTCGCCAGTTTCCTCGGACATGTGATTGTCCTCTTCTTTTCCTGGACCTGGCGAAATCCTTCTACACGCCTGGCTTAAAACGTGTGTTAGACCCAGTAAATCCTCGAATTTATCCCCTAGACCTATCCATGAAATTAGGCTTATCAAACTGCTCACACTTAAACCATGCTTGTCCTCAAGCATAAAAGACAAGAAAAAGAAATAAGGCGAATTTCAATGCACGGTTCCCAAGAACGACTCCACAAACAAAACACAAACAAAGCACTGACTCCTAGACCTAGACAACAACAGACTTACAAAAGAAAAAAACACATAAAGAAAAACAAAATACAACAGATAAGCATGAACTAGTTTCAACTTTTAGGCGATCGTCCCCATAAGCTTAAGTTCTATCCGATCGTCTACAGTCTTCAAATCCTCCCCCTTCCCTCTTCTACCTAAACGGTATGTCAGTTCGTCAAGATAGCCCAGTGATTCCCCAGCAGTTAGGTTCGCTCGATCACTCATTCCTCACCAGGGATGTTAGGATCGAAACGCTCCAAAGTTAAAGTTACACCACTGATGCGTCGGGTTATGAGAGTTTCTCCATCCTACTACTCCTTCTCCTTATTGATTCTCTGGGTCAGGTTGCGATTGCTTTCTGCCCTTATTTTTTCATCATTTTTTTTCTTCTTTTTTTTTATATATATCCCCTTTTCCCCTTGGACTTCGTCCAGCTTATACCTCATTTTCCTGGACTTCGTCCAGCTTATACCACTAGTTCCTGGACTTCGTCCAACTTATACCTCCATAACCCATTTTTTCTCCTTTATACTCTACTTCCTAAGCATCAAGTGGCAGTCCATTTTTACATGTTAGCTCAAAGTGTATAGGCTTATAACTCACATTTATATAGTAGGGCTTCACAACTAGGTCAGCTAAGGCATCCTCTATCGTCCTTACTTCATTCAGACCGCTTTTAGTTCATTAAGGAAAAAAGGCATCAAAGTTGACATGTATCATATCTTCAATCGCCCTCACTAAGGGAATCTTGCCTTATTATCTCACTAGCTCATGCAACACACAAAAACGCTAGACCTAGAGACTCTAAGACTCCTATTTACAAAAACAAATACTGCACTTACTCCCTCCCTCTCCCACTTCACTCAAGCTTGTCCCCAAGCTGTCCTAGTGAAGTGGGGAAAGAGGGAAGTATGAACAGCACAAAACAGACCAAACAACACAAAAGAAACAAACAACGCGCATAAAACAAAACAAACTTCTCACACTTAGACCGTACAACGGGCTAAGTGGGAGAAGGCGCAACAAACAAACCAAAGCATGCAAAAACAGAACAACCCATTCTCACACTTAGACCAAGAATTGGGCTAAGTGTGGGAAGGTGCAACATATATATGCAAAATAGAGCATGCTAGTCACAGACAAACATAAACAGAAAAGGAAGAAGAAAAGAAAAAAAACAGAAATTGAAAAGTTACTTGGTTTAGGGGGAATCAATTTGGGGTCTGGCCCCTGCGGGAGCCAGACTTGGGCGGGGCGAATGGTTGGGTCACTCTAGCTTTCTTCTTCGTCGGTGAGTCCGGCACCTCTTTCTCTGTCTCACTTGGTCTGGGGATTGTTTTCTTCACAGCCAAGGGTTTAGCCGCGGACGGGGCAGTCAGAGGCTTCGTCGGCTGGGAAGGCTTCTTGAGAGATAGACTTCCTTGCTCTGGCGATTTAGAAGCGCTGCCAAGGCCATGAAGCAACTTCAGTGCCTCGGGGAACCTCTCTTTAAACCACTTCGCCATCATCAGCATCAGCGAGACGCCCTCTGCTATCCTCTCAGTGTGCTTAGACAACGTTGCCACAAGATCAGTAATACGGTCCTTGAGGGCCACGATCTCCTCTCTGACTTTCCCGACTTCCATTCTTGCCTCGGTTACCTCCTTCCTCACTCTTGCGACTTCCTTCTTTACTCCTGCAACTTCTTTCCGTACGTCCTTAACATCGACACTGTCCTTTTCATTACCCCGTAGGGCCACAATCTCTTCTCTAACCATCTTGATTTCTGATCTCATCCATCCCACCTCCTTTCTCATCTCTTCAACTTCAACCTTGGCTCCTGCCTCCATACTTTCTGGGTCCTGCTTCACCTGAACTTCCGACCTGCCGACCTCATAAAAACAGACCTCCTTCCCATGCATATATAAATGCCCCTTGTTAAAAAAGTAATCGACATTAAAGACTTGCAGGGGTAAGCACATCTCCACATCACGGCAAGATTTGACTATCTTTAGTATCACGTTGCGTTGCAGATAGGCCCCTAGGAGATGGCATGTATACATGTGTCTGGAAGGGTTGGCGACCATCTGATGGCAAGCCTGGGCTAGCCAGTTGCCCAGGTGTACACGGACTCCCTTGGCCATACACCAAGTAAAGTAGAGATCAGCCGTGGTCAGAGCAGCGTTTGCAGTACCCATCAGATTATAACTTATGAAGGTCTGAGCGAATCGCAGGATCCGGTTCTCTATGTGCGAGGCTTTCGAACAACTCGTTTTAAACTGACCCACCTTGGAGTGAGTTATGAACTCCCAAGAGCTTTGTGGTTTGAAACCCGGGGTAAACTTAGGCGGACCCACCATCCTGTCATTCCACAAGCCCTCATCATCCTGTGTACGCGATAACAACCCCATGCGGAGCGACCACTCTCGGATGCTCATCTCATGCTCCTTATTGAAAAGACGGAAGGTAATAGAGTCGGCATCCAGATCGGTTGTAGACTTCAAGCGAAAGGTCGAGAAAAACTCACGCGCTAATGCTGTTGGGACCTCAAAAGAGCTGTGTTTCAGCAACCAGTCGAAACCGATCGCGTCGATGTACTCCCGGAATTCAACATCGGAAGCAATCTCCTTCAGCTCCGCGGGATCATATCTCTTTCCGGACTTCGCATACTTTCCCTGGGCACTCTTCTCTTTAAACGTTGCTGCACGCTTGGGATCAGTGAACTTCCTCATTGCATCCAGTAATTCCTTGGTCAACCAGACTTCTGTAGGCTCGAAATTGAGCTCTTCTTCAAGTTCCTCTTCGGAGTCGCTTGATCCAGTAGGGCTATCAGACTCGGCAGCATATGGGACCTTTGCGGGTGGATGAAGAGAGGTTTCAACAGATTTTCCTTTCGATCTCTTGGTCTAGGAAGGAGCGGCCTGCTTTCCCTTCCTTTTCCTTTCAGCCGCCTGGCGGCGTTCTTCCTCATCACTCTCCTCACCACTGGGTCTAGGAGAGTTGTCCTGCTCACGAGCTGCGGTCTCTGGACCCAGCGCTTCTCGTTCCGTCTGCTGGACGGAGTCATCAATTTCATCAATCAAGCTCCGACGAGCTTGTCTCCGGGCTTCCCTTGCATTTACCGGAGAAATCGTCCCCTCCGGGACATCAGTCAAATCCACGATTAGATCTACCCTGTCGTCGACGGGTTCCTGTACGTCTTCGGTAATGAGGGCTTCTCCCTCCCCAGACAGCAAAAGGGTTGCCCCTGTGATATAAACAGGGGTTTCCACCCAAACCAAATCTTGTTCATTGTGGGTCTCAGTCCCCACAACCTTTTCAGGGGTCCTCCCCTCATCATCGTTTTCAACAGAGACTTGGGCCTCATCGCCCCCATCTTTTCCTAGGGTTTCCCCCTCCATAGCTTTCTCAGAAATTAGGGTCTCGTCGCCATCAACATGTTCTAGGGTTTCCCCGTTTGAAATTCTCCCACAATTAACAGGGGTTTCCCCCTCAAGATTACTAGTAGACAAAACAGCAGATACAGCCACACTTCCAGACACAACACAGGTTTCTTTCTCAATGACATCAATAGCAGCAAGAACATGGGCTTTCCCCTCAGATACACCAACAGCAGTAATGGCAGAGGTTTCCCTCTCAGAAACATGGTCTATCCTTGGTTCACTGACCGCCAAAAGCTCCAAACCCATAGCATGATCCGCCTCCTCCTCAGGTACTTTTGCGGCGGTTGTTCCTGCTACACTGGTGGCTGGTTCGGCCATCGAATGTACGGCCTCCAGTTGGGGTTTTGCAGTCTCTGAAACTTGTGGTGGCGGTGGTGCAGTGGTTGTTGCGGCCGGTGTGGTCTTCCCCATCATAGTGGTGAACATGGCGAACGCCTTCATCGCCTCCTCTGGCCCCCAAGTTTCTGCAATAGATCGTCCATGAACGACGCTGCGTTAGATTCGGCAGATCCAGAGGTGCTTCCTGTGTTTTGTATGTTCTCCATGGCGGAATCTGTAGAATTCGCAAGAACTTGGAAGAAAAATTTGTTGATTAGGGTTAGAGAGAGAGATTTGAGAGAGAATTTGAGATTTTTTTTGTGGAGAGAGTGAGTATGATATGGAAAATAAAAGAGAAAGCACGGTTATAGCCTGTAGGTATGGAAGGACGGTTTTGCAGGCGGTTGCAGGCGTGACGCGAGCGACCGTACGCCTTCCCATAAAGTTACCTTTTGAAATTCGCACCGGTGCCAACTCCCTCCAAAATTTTACTCCTCAACTCCCTGCCCCATGTGAATACTCTGCAATATCACACTTAGAAAAACATCAAACTAAAAATGAAACGCCAGATTCCCAGGTCAAGGATATGACAGTATGAAGAAAAATTCCCTAAGGAGCTTGAGATTTCGAAAATATTTTTAGAAGATTATTTTTTCTGATTTATTTGGGTTTTCTTGATTTAAGGAAAACAATTAAATATTTACACTTTCTTTCAAGTATTCTTGAGATTCCCTGGGTCAGGGCATGGATAAAAAACTTCTCAATTTACTTGACCTTGGATTTCTTCAAGAACACTTCCTTCCTAGACTGGTTAGGCGATATCAGAGAGTGCGCGTACAGGCACTTCGTCCACTACACACAGCTCCGAGTTATCCCGAAATACCTTCACACGATGACCGTTGACGAGGAAAGGCACAGAATTCGAGGCGCCTCCTTGGATCTCTACTGCTCCATTTGCGCGAAGGCCAATATATGGTCCGATCCACTTGGACTTTAGCTTTCCAGGCATTAGCTTAAGCCTGGACTGGAACATGAGAACTTTCTGTCAAACTTGTAGTTCCTTGGTCCGGAGATTCTTATCATGCCAGAGCTTGGTCTTTTCCTTATACCACATCGCGGACTCGTAAGACTCAAGCCTCAATTCTTCCAGCTCCTGGAGCTGCAATTTCCTCTCTTCCTCACAAGCTCATGGATTCATGTTAATCTCCTTGACCGCCCAGTATGCCTAGTGCTCCAGTCCCACTGGCAAGCGGCACATCTTGCCGAACACTAACCTGTACGGAGACATCCCAATAGACGTCTTATATGCTGTTCTGTAAGCCCATAATGCGTCGTCAAGCCTCTTACTCCAGTCTTTCCTTGACGGATTCACCGTCTTCTCTAGTATTGCTTTGATCTCCCTATTTGATATTTCCGTCTGGCCGTTAGACTGAGGATGATATGGTGTGGACAACCTGTGGTGGACTCCATATTTTTTCATCAAAGCTTCAATCGTTTGGTTCTGGAAGTGAGTTCCTTGATCCGAAATAACAGCCCTAGGCACTCCATACCTACCAAAAATATTAGACTTAAGGAATTTGGCCACCTCACCGACTTCACAAGAGGTAGTAGCCTTGGCCTCTATCCATTTCGAAACATAATCCACCGCCACAAGTATGTATGCCTTCCCATATGAAGATGGAAATGGACCCATGAAGTCCATTCCCCAGACGTCGAAAATCTCATAAACGATCACAGGGACTTGCGGCATTTCATCTCTTTTGGAGATTCCCCCAGTCTGTCGACACCTTTCACAATTCTGACAGAATTCGAACGCATCCTTATGCAATGTAGGCCAGTAAAACCCGCTGTCTAACACCTTTCTCGCGGTCTTCCTCGGTCCAAAGTGACCTCCACACGCTAGAGCGTGGCAATGATTCAGCATATCCCTTTGTTCCCACTCTGGAATACATCTCCTAATTACTTGGTCAGCTCCCATCCTCCATAGATACAGGTCGTCCCAAAAATAGTACTTGGCTTCGCTCTTCAATTTCATCTTCTGGGCCCGAGAAATTTCTTGGGAACTGGGCACTTCTTTGGTAACCAAGTAATTTGCTAAGTCTGCGAACCACGGCTCAGCGTTTATCTGGCATTTTCCTTTTTCAGCATCTCCTGGACCCGTCACTGCCATTATCTCTTCCCAACTGATAGGTCTAGGCGAACCTCCCAGATAATACAAATGTTCCTCAGGGAATGCATCTGGTATTGCTTCCTCGGTCTACCCTTGGAAAATTCGACTCAAGTGGTCGCCACCTTGTTCTCTGTTCCCTTTTGGTCCTTGACCTCCCAATCAAATTCTTGTAACAGTAACACCCAACGGATTAATCTGGGTTTTGACTCCTTCTTCGCCAGCAGGTACTTAATAGCTACGTGATCCGTGAAAACTATCACCTTAGACCCCAGCAAGTACGGGCGAAACTTCTCAAATGAGTATACTACCGCCAGCATTTCCTTTTCAGTGGTGTCGTAGTTCTTCTGGGCTTAATTGAGCATTTTCGAAGCATAAAAGATCACATAGCTTTCCCATCGACTCTTTGACCTAGCACTGCCCCTACTGCATAATCACTCGCGTCGCAAATTATTTCAAAGGGTAGATTCCAGTCGGGCGCTCTAATAATGGGAGCAAATACTAGTCTATCCTTCAACAGCTGAAAAGCCTTTTTACACTCCTCATCGAAAACAAAATCAACATCGTTATGCAACAAGTGAGTGAGTGACTGAGCAATGTTTGCGAAATCCTTTATGAACCTCCTATAGAATCCAGCATGCCCTAGGAATCCTCTTACTTCTTTCTGATTTGTCGGGTAAGGCTGCCTTGAGATCACATCAATCTTTGCTTGGTCTACCTGTATACCTCTTTCTGATACCACGTGCCCTAGGACAATTCCTTCTGGGACCATAAAGTGGCATTTCTCGAAATTCAAAACCAAATGCTTTTCCTGGTACCTCTTCAACACTATATCCAAACTTGCCAAACATGAGTCAAATGAATACCCGTACACAGTGAAGTCGTCCATAAAAATCTCAATGCAATCCTCTAGGAGATCCGAGAAGATACTCATCATACACCGCTGAAAAGTGCCTGGCGCATTGCACAGACCAAATGGAATCCTTCTGTAAGCATACGTTCCGAAGGGACACGTGAAAGTAGTCTTCTCTTGGTCTTCGGGATCCACATAGATTTGAAAGTATCCATTGTACCCGTCAAGGAAACAAAAGTATTGCTTGCCCGCCAACCTCTCCAGCATCTGGTCGATGAAAGACAGATGGAAATGGTCTTTCTTGGTCGCTTCATTTAACTTCCTATAGTCAATGCACATCCTCCACCAGTAACTAGTCGGGTGGGCACCAACTCATTCTTGTCGTTCTTGACCACCTGTATTCCTGACTTCTTTGGTACCATATGTACTGGACTCACTCATTCACTGTCTGGTATGGAATAAATGATTCCTATGGAGAGTAGCTTCAACACTTCCTTCAGCACCTCCTCCCTCATGTTAGGATTCAATTTGCGTTGAGGATCTCTGCAGGCTTTTGCTCCCTCTTCTAGCCGAATGTGATGCATGCACAGATCTAGACTGATTCCTACCAAGTCAGAGAGTGTCCACCCAATAGCCTTCTTGTTCCTCCGAATTACCTTCAGCAGTTCCTCTTCTTGTCCCTCGGTCAAGCTGCTGTTAATAATCACAGGGAATGTTTCATTCTCCTCTAGATACGCATACTTGAGACCTGGTGGAAGTGTTTTGAGTTCTTTCTTGGGAACATCTTTTTCCTGGGGTAAGGGATTTTTTTCTATCGACTCAGTTGTTATTCCCTTCGTAGACTTAGTAGAACTTTCCATGCTCGCCACATAAGGTGTCTTTCTTGATCTAGCTAGCTCCGGGTTCGTGCAGAATTCCAGAATTGCTTCGGCTAGCTCCTCATCTGATAACTCACTCATGTTCATAGCTTGACACCACCCGGCTACTTCTCTATCAATAGCATGACTCATCTCAAAATTCGCAATCTGCTCCTGCATTAATTCGGTCTCAAGATATTCCTGGACCAAGGGGTTAATAACATCTATAGCATGCAAATTTGCAACGTCAAGAGGTTTCTTCATTGCCTCATCTATGCTGAATGTATATTTCTCCCCATAGTAATCAAGGCAAATGGTGCCATCAAAGACATCAATGATAGTCTTAGCGGTACGTAGGAAAGGTCTCCCTAAAAGTACTTCGCCAGACTCTGCAGACTCATTATCGCTCATCCTTATCACATGAAAATCAGCTGGGTACAAGAAATCATGTACTCTGACTATCACATTCTCAAGCACTCCTTCAGGGCAGATACACGACCTATCCGCTAGCTGGATTACTTTCGTATCTACCATACTTACTCCTACCAGTTTCTTGTAAATGGAAAGCGGTAAAACATTTATCGAAGTCCCTAAATCACACATAGCATGCTCAATTTTTACATCACCAATAGAGATGGGCAAAGTAAACATACCTGGATCATTGCATTTCGAAGGCATCCTCCGCTTCTGAATTACCGCAGAAACATTCTCGCTTATCAGAATTTTTCCACTAGGTCTCGCCTTACCAGCTATAAATTCCTTGACGAACTTGCTAAACATTGGCAATTTCAGAGCCTGTAAAAATGGTAGATTGATTTCTAACTTTCCAAAAATATCCATGAAATCTACCGGCTCTTCTTTTTTTTCTTGGCCTCCCCCCGGCTTGGGAAGGGTTTCAGTCGCTTCCCCGCTCCTGTGGAACTTTCAGCTGAGAACTCTCCAGTTTCCTTTCCTATTGCCTCACTTCCCAACTCCGGCTCTGGATCAAGGAAGAATAGTTCAATTGGTCTTGGCAAGGGTTTCTCCAAATCTCCTGCCCTGAGTTCATCTCTAATCATGGGATTGTTTGCAGCCAAGTTCCTTGGTCTAGAGGTTATACCCCTGTCTCCTTGCCCTCGGTGGGATCTTTGACTTCCTTCGGTCTCATTGCTGGGCCTTCGTACCCCTTCCCAGACCACAAGGTAATTTGGCTAATATTGGCCCTGTCAGGCGGTTTTACTGAGGCAGGAATTTTGCCCTCATTACCTCGCATGCCACTCAAGGAAGTAGCAATCTGTGACAGCTGTCTTGCTAACATATCCATTGTCGCCTTTTGTTCTTGCTGAGCATCCTGAAGCTTGTGGACTACGTCATTGTTCGACTGTAAGTTGTTCTGCATGTGCTGCTGAGAACTGAGTTCGTGCACCATTTCATCAAGATTCCTTGGTGGCTTAGAACTCGGTTGACTGGGGCCGGGTCCTGCATTTTGGTTTGCTCCACTTCCTTGGGTCGGGCGAATATTTCCTTGACCCCCTGAATTGTTGTTGAACTGATTTCCTTGACCTGGGTAGGTGGTTTGGAAATTCCTTTGGTGTGGTGGCACATAAGAGTTCCCCTGATGGTTTTGATTCCTGTTTCCCTAGTTCGAGTGATCTCCCTGGTTCCGATTGTTCCGATTGCCTTGCCCTTCATGATTCCTCCAGTTGTCCTGCCTCTCGGGCTGAGGTGCAAACTGTATACTCTGTTGTGGTGCTGGCTGGCTCTATTCGTTATCAGACCATTTAAAATTTGGATGATTCCTCCAGGGTGCATCTCTTTGTCTCCCGGGGTTCCAACTTCCATCGGGATTCCAACTCCCCATCGCATTCACCTGGGCCTGGTAGTCTCCTTCCTGGGATCCGTAATATTGTTGAAATTGGGACTCTCCTGGACCAGGAGGTTTCTCCTTCTCCGGTGGCGCTGGCGAATTAGTTGTCTCGATAGCATTCAAAAGAGCCTTCTCGAGTCTATCTATCCTTGCCTCCACCTTATCATCATCTTGTTCTCTCAGTGCATTCGCAGAACCTCTTATCACAGCATTCCTTGGACTATCATATGCCTTCTTTGCATCTATCAATTTCCCCAAAATCTCTCGTGTCTCACTTCCTCTCTTCCGTTAAAATTCCCTCCGCTGGAGGAATTCATCAAGTCCTTCGACTCAGGAGTTGCTCCTTCATAAAACAAAGAATAGGTCTCTGTCTCTATCATCTGGTGATTCGGGCATGCGTTCAGCAATCCTTTGAACCTTGCCCAGTATTGGCTCAATGACTCGTCATAATCCTGTTTGCACTCCACTATCTCCTTCTTCAGAGCATTCGTCTTGTTGGATGGATAGAAATAATCTAAAAACTTCAATTTAAAGTCTCTCCAAGTGCGGATAGAATTCGGGGGTAACCGTAATAACAATGTGTTGGCCTCCCCCTTCAGAGTGAAAGGAATTGCGCGCAAATGGTAGTCCTCCTCCGTCGCATCATTTGGCCTCTTTTGGATGCTGCACAATTTACTGAATTCATTTAGAAATTCGTACGGGCACTCACTTCTTCGCCCAGAAAATGTCGGTAAGATGCCGAGCACATTCGTCTTGATCTCAATGGACCTCTGACGTGGGTTCGTCACTATGGCCTGTGCTGGCTCTCCATCTAAATGGGCAGTTAGTGACCCTATCTCTGGATCTGGGTCTATTACGTGTGCCATGACTACTTCCTCTGTTTCCCCTGTTTCTGACTCTGTCCCTAACTCTGATGGTGACTCCGGATCTTCACGTCCTGACGAGGCCCAAGATTCGTCGCTAGTAAATCCACTTGGAAACGGATCTCCCGTGGTGAACCCTGATCTGGTTGTTACTGTGGAGGCGGTGTCCTTGACCTGCCAAATGAATTGAGCTTGCTCCCACCCAGACGAGTTACTCCAGTGGGTAGACCGTGAGCCTCTGCTCATAAACTACAAATAAAAGGAAAGAAAATAAATCAAAACTATATACGCCAAAGACTCTAAACACTAACACAAACTACGCCATCCATCCCCGGCAACGGCGCCATTTGAAGTTCGAGGTTGTGCTGCTGTGTGTAGCAAAAGTCCTATGAATCCACTAGATCACTTGGTCTAGGAACTCAAGAGAACACAGAATGCTCTGTCGTTGGGCACACTACACTCCCCTTCAAAGATCCCTCAACCCGAATACTATGATTTAGTATAGAGAAGCAGGGGTCGATCCCACGAAGATGGACACGTAAAAAAGCATTTAGAAACTCTGGACAAGGGCGGCTGCTGCCACGCAAATTGGGTTGAGGTTTAACTACGACTAGACCTATGCAAGAAATGTACACACTAGACCTAGGAAACTGTAAACATGCTGAGATCAAACATCATCAAGACTACGGGATATTAAATTTACTTCCTAGACCGTGTAAATGGCTACCTAATAAAAGCAGACAGAAAGCAAATAACAGTGGGGACCATAATTCCAGAATTAGCAAGTACGGCAGAAAAGCTGCAAATAACAAACTGAAACTCTAACTAACAACGACGTGCATTCTTTTAACTGAATCAAACACGAAGATGGAGAAAACAGAGCACGTACCTATATTCGAACAGAATATAAAAGTTGGGTCGTCGGAAACTTGCAACAAACCGGAAATAACAATGATCTACATATACTAGACGGAATGAAATGAAAACACGAAGGCTAGGCATAAATTTAAACCAACTCTGCTCAGATTCACGTCGGATGCTTAATTCACTCCGGATCCAAGCGATTCGAACCAAACAACAACCTCAATCAACTCCATAACTTCCGATCTAACAGATCTAAACCGATCAACACCGAATTCAAACGATTCCACTCAACTCAGCTACAATACCAAATTCAAACCTCCGATTCAACCACCAATAAACTCTGATCTACCCGATCCAGCCATTACTCTGCACAGATTCAGATAACAATTGCGAAACGCATCCAACACAAGTAAACTAACTCAAACTCCAGAAAATCACAGAAGTGAAATCAGAGATCAACATCAACGACATGGCAGAAAATTAAACTTGCATTAAACACAGAAATATTCGGTAAAAACAGAGGGCCGAGCTTCGAACAGCGAAGCTCGGTGAAATCCATAAAATACGAGAAAAATAAAATGAAACTTGTTTCTTCGCCCTCGATAGGACGATGTTACAACCCAACTGAAATACGAGAAAGTGAAAACTGAACCCAAAACGCAAACCACCCGAATTTCCCTCTAAAGAACCCAAGTGTATAAAAGAAAAGTGAGCTACGAGCCACAGACTGTTAATGAGGCCTCCACCGAGAAGGTCCCCCCAGAATGCATGCTTCCTTCTTTATATAGGCGCAGACTTAATCTTCTAGAACCTTCGTAGAAATCTCCATTCTACCATTCGGCTCCGAGATTTCCTCCGTCTTGCAATTCTCCTCCATAATGCTCACTTCTTCTCCAGTTTCCTCGGACATGTGATTATCCTCTTCTTTTCCTGGACCTGGCGAAATCCTTCTACACACCTGGCTTAAAACGTGTGTTAGACCCAGTAAATCCTCGAATTTATCCCCTAGACCTATGCATGAAATTAGCCTTATCAGACGTCCACAAGGACGTCGCGACGGACATCCCGGGAACGCCGCGGAACTCCGGTGTTTGCAGCAGAAGTCCGTATCCACGTCACCTTTGCACAATGGCAGACGTCCCGCGCGGACGTCCGACACGCCGGTCGAACGTCCGCCTGGACGGGCGCCATTGCGGATGCTCTAAATGAACTTAATTAGTGAGCCCTAATCAGTAATTAAAATTCCCTAATTATTTCCTTTTATAGAAACGTTTCATTTTAAGTGGTACATCCCAAAAATGAAAACGTTTTATTTTAAATGGGAAAGAGGGAGTATATAATATTGAGGATACGTAATTAATTTTACAATACTTTGTCTTAATAATAGGAATCTAACAACAATGTTCTATTTTTTTTACTTCAAGTCCAAGTCCTATATTTCAGATGAGCTTTATCCATGCGGATATTAGATCTCGAGTTTGGGAACAAGTCAGATGATTTGTGGTAGAGTACGGCACGACACGTGGAGACGTATCAAACCATTTCGATTCTTTGGATAATCATTATGTAAGTCCACTATACGTAGAATTCATGTCAATAGGATTTACATTATATTTATGTGAATTAAATGTTCTAATTCATGCAATATGATTATACTTGCTCAAACTGAACCGATCTACATAATCATTCAAATAAATTTCGAGTATATGAATTTATTCAGTTTTGCAATCTATAGCTGTAAACCCAAGGAGGGTGTGTAATCATACCACCATAAATTGAAAAATTGCTCGAAACCCCGGGGCTAGCATGATCCTTTCATTGCTTCTTCTTGGTGACAACAATGCCGATCGCAAGGAGGCAGCTCAGTTCTCCAATCTATTAATCAGGTTAGATGAATTGTCCATGAAAGTCTTCATAAATTGCTTACATGATGTTACGACACCAACCAAGTCAACATTAAGTTTTAGATAGGAAACAACAACATAATATTATACTAAATTAAATAATTTCATTTGTTAAATTGAGATTTATATTAAGCCATAACAGAGTCAAAATTTTGATTGACTACAAAATCAGAACAAACGAATAATTTAATAATGAGTAAAATTCAAAATTAGTTCTAAACATATGACCAAAATACGAAGTTGGTAAAAGACATTTACTTTTTGAAAATCATGTCCATAACAAATAAATTTTGATTAGTGAATTTTTTACTTGATTAGCCGCTTTTGATTACTTTAGCTAATTTTATAATTTTTTTTAATTTATGAAATATTAGTAAAATGCAAAATAAGAAACCAGAAATGAGTAACTATAAAAACCCGATTCACTTCTTATTCTTTATTTCTCCATCTCTTTCTTCTCTTTCTTCCCCACATCCAACAACAAGAACCCTAATTTCTTCTTCTCTGTAACTACCATAGAACCCATCGGATATGGTCGAGTCGAGGTACATCAGGGGTTCCGGCGATGGCGGTGCTGCCCAAGGCCTTCGATTTAGCTACGTTTTCTAAAATAGCAAGAATGTGGCGTTGCTCCGTATTGTCACCAACCAAGCAAAACCGATAAGAGGAAGCTTTACTTTGTACGTGAAAGAAATGAATGTTGTTTCTTCAAGTGGTGCGAGCCCATCGACGAAGACGAAGCCGTCGGTTCCTCAACTTTAGTGGCCAGTTCCGATTTTGATTGTTTAGCCTTGAATTTATTAGAAATTAAGCAAACTATTGAGAAATTAGTGAACGTTGTGTCGTATTGTCTATGGTTTGTTGTTATTACTTGTCTTGTGTAATCAAATAATTTGACGGATTTGAATGAAAACTCTATTTTTTGTTGAAATTTGAATTTTGTTGCTGAATTTTTGAATCTACTACACAACATTATAGGACTTCGTCGGAGATGAAATAGAAAACATACAACATTACAAATGTCAAACTAGTCCATCTTATCCATAAACAAGATCAAATAGGTCTAGAACATTTTACAACTGAAAGTCGTGCCTATTTTGATCTTGTTAGGACGGGAAAAATAATTAGAAAATAATTTAATTAGCAAACTAATTAGAAAATAATTGGGTGACTAATAATATCAGATTAAGCCTAATCGGTAAAAAATTCGCTAATCCACGATTGACCTTCAGAAAAAGACCGTATCGACAACGATATTATTTGTTATGGATCCGATTTTTAAAAAGTGAATGTGTTGGACCAACTTCATATTTGGTCATATATTTAGGACTAAAATTGACCTTTCGATTTTTAAAGTTAATATTTAAAACTAGAATTGAACATAAATTTTGCTCCCTCCGTCCCACTTTAGGAGTCATGGTTTACCATTTTTGGGTGTCCCACTTTAGGAGTCCCAGTTGGAATATTTCATAAATGGTATTAGGCCCCACATTCCACTAACCTTTTTCCACTCAAATTTTTATTATAAAACTAATATAATATGATCCACATTCCACTATCTTTTTTCACCAACTTTCCTTTACATTTCTTAAAACTCGTGTCGAACTCAACTGGAACTCCTAAAATGGGACGGATGGAGTAATATTTACTATAGTAAATACCCCACAACCACTATACTTCCCAAATCACATCTAAAAACATTATATGGAAAAACTAATCCCATGAGAAATATTCTATAGAAAATATTAATATACTCCCTCTGTCCCACAATAATATGCACTCTTTCTTTTTAGTCCGTCTCACAAAAATATGCATTTTCTAATTTTAGAAAGTCTTTTTCTCTCTAATGGGGTGAGACCCATTCTCCACTAAAAATACTTTAATTTTTTTCTCTCTACCTCTCTCTTACTTTACCAATTTTACATTAAAATCCGTGTCGAACTCAAAGTGCATATTCTTTGGGGACGGAAGGAGTATTATTTATTTGTTAATCTTTTTAACACCCATAAATGACTTGTTTTTAATAATAGATGAACATTTCCATATGTAAATTCGGGTGCATAATACACACGTTTATTCATCTATTCATTATTCAGTACTAAACAGCATTTACACTTATACAATAATAATTATAAATATTAATTGGGTTATTTTAGATACTTAGATGATATAATAAATTTCATAAATGTAAATTAAAAACTCTAGTCTCTAAAAAAGTAAAATGAATTACAACTCAGTCAAAAGACAATCTATACTTAAAAATTATTCATTCCGTTCCAATTCAAGTGATTGATTTCTTTTTCTCTGTTATATTGAAAAAATATAATACTATAAATAGTTAAATAAAAAGAAAGTAAAGTAAAAGAGAGAATAATGTAAAAGAATGCTTCATTTACATTAGTCTCTTTTTACTTTTCTTTATCTCCACTTTAATTACGTATTACTATCATTTTTTTAAAATACGTTTTGAAAATGAGTCACTCACTTGAGCTACTGATTCACTTGAGCTATAACGATGAGTAAAATTAACCTAAAAAAAATAACTATTTAATTGAAATCCAAAGCGAAATTGTAGGACCATGTCTAATCACAAAACACAACAAAATCGAAATGCCAATTAAATTTGGGATTAAAGAATTAAGGGAGAAATGCTGATGCAGGAGCAGACACCGAGCTAGGTGGATCCGATTCCGACTATTAACCCCTCAAATCGCAAAGTTCTCTATTCTAATCGGAGATCTTCAACTTTTCTTCACCCATTTCTGCCTATCTGAATTTTGCATCTCCTTCAACTTCAATTGAACTCGCATGTTTCAATCGGATTGTTTACTGTAATTGCATCGACTTATAGCGGGTGTAGGGTAGCTGGAATTGTTCTCCGATGGAGTGGGCCACTGTGCACCATCTGGATCTACGGCATACTGGTCGGAGCTCCAAACCCTTACAGCCCCATGCCGCTGCATTCCACCCGACTCAGGCGGTCGTCTCCGCCGCCATCGGCACTCATATCATAGGTATGCTTTCGCTGACTTTTTAATCTTCCTTTTACAAGGCATTTTGTAATTGAAGTTGTGTTTATGCGTGTGCAGAGTTCGATGCTTATACTGGGGCTAAGATCGCGTCTGTGGACATAGGCTCACCGGTTGTTCGCATGGCTTATAGCCCCACGGCTGGCCATTCGCTCGTTGCGGTGCTTGAGGTCAGTTTTCTGAACTGGAATTTTGCGATGACTGAATTTTGTGATTATGGTAAAATGCTACAATAGGAACCGTAAGCTGTAGGATCAACACTAGGTAGCACCTTAAACAATTTAGATTGCTTTGATATCCTGAAATGTAACTGGAAGTGCACTAAATTTGATTGGAGGAAGGGACTGGTGGATGATATGGTTATGGGGGAATGTGTGTAGTGGCATGGAAAATATTATTTAGTGGAAATATTTGAGACTGTCGCTGAGCATACCTTCCCTCTCCACGTATGGAAATACTAGACTGGAAACATATAGTCTTCCTTTTCTCCAGGTAGGAGGCTTTTGCTAACGAGGATTAGCCTAGATTGATAAAATAGTATACTAGTATAGGCTAAATAGTCCAGTGTGGACTAAAACAGATTGGAACTTTGGGACATCAAAAGGCCGTTTGTTATTTATACAATTCAAGTTAACTTGTTTGGTTCATATCTAATTTTACCGGGTACGATCAGAAAAATCTCAATGATGCAGACTTGTGTCGAAATGATCCAAAATTTGATGCCATATACATTTCCACATCCAGTCTCATGCTCACCTTTACTCAACTAACTTGATATCAAGGTGACCTTAGATATTATCTCCTCACTTGTGACTGTGATCTATTTTCCATGCAGGATTGTACGATCCGTTCCTGTGACTTTGACACTGAGCAAACCTGTGTTTTGCATTCACCTGAAAAGAGGACTGAACAGATATCAATTGACACTGAAGTCCATCTCGCATTGACTCCTCTTCAGCCTGTAGTGTTTTTCGGTTTCCATAAGAAGATGAGTGTGACAGGTTGAGCCCGTTTGTGCTCTTTTTATTTATTTATTTATTTTTTTTGTGTTTTTTTGCTTTCCTGAAATACCAATATGTAGACTGAAGGCTGCTAGGAGTGGGGTGGGGATCTTGGTGTTAAGGGCTGCCAAAGGGGAAGGAGGGAAGAATGGAATGAAAACTGGAGAAGGGAACGAGTCTGAACTTAATGTCTTCTTTGATAATTTAGTTTGTAGTCGTGCATGTTGAAATGGTGATGGAGTGTATATAGTTAATGATATTAGGGTGGTTATGAAGCTATACTTTTCATTGTGTTTAGTAATGGAAAAGTCATTATTATCGATACAAATAGATACGCTTACCATGGTGTTGGACAGTCCCACCCACTAGATATGATAATGACTGTGACTAATTATTATTGTTATTCTATCATTTTCTGTCTATGGCTAGTGCAACAAACCAATTATTCTATCATTTGCATCATGAAAGGATATCCGACTGATTATGGAAAAATGGATCTTTATTCTGAATTTATGAGGTGTCATAGAGGACAACATGGCTCTCCTAATTAGGTTTACTGCTGGATCCCAGCATTGCAATATTAAGGAGATCTCCAAGGAGACTCAGTAAAGATAATTCTATCATACCGGTGGCTTTTTGCACTTCGTGTAATGACAATCTAGAAGCTTATATGAAGAAAGCAATGATTTCTTGTTCACTTTACTACCTGCTTGCATTGGAAGGACCAACTTTTTGTGCTTCAGTTCTTATCTACTGCATAATACCAGCATGTTTTTAACATGGTGACACATCAATATTCAATGGTTTTTTGTTCATTTCTCAACCAACTTGCATTGGAAGGAACAACTTTTAGTGTTTTACTTCTTCTCTACTGCAGAGTACCAGCACGTTTGACATTAATTCAATTCTCAAAAAAAAAAAAACACAAATATCAGTTTTAGTGCCATAACAACCGACTTTTTTTTTACTTTGGTTCTTGTAATACTGAATTTTCTATTCCAGACAATTTATCATTACTGTGTAACAGCCTTGGATTCATTATGGTCATAGACTCATAGATAAATGGTGGATCTTTTTGGTTGGTTTTGCTTGCATGATACTAATTTATGATAATTTCTTGTGTGAAGTTGTTGGAACCATGGTAGGTGGGAAAGCACCCACCAAAATAAAGACCGACCTGAAGAAACCTATTGTCAATCTTGCTTGCCATCCCCGTCTTCCAGTTTTGGTAAGAATTTTAACTGGAATGTTCTTAAGCTCCCAAATTCTGTTGCGATTCCACTTGTCCGTGTCAGGTTATACCTACCCTTCATAGATGCTGATGATTTTATGCTTTTGCTCTGTTGCTAGTATGTGGCTTATCAAGACGGTTTAGTTCGAGCTTACAATATCCAGTCATACGCTGTTCTGTATACTCTACAACGTAAGAGTTGATCAGCACCTATGTGCCTTTATACTCTCCTTTTGTGCTGGAAGGCTGAAACATTTCATAGCTTCACTGGAACTTTCGTTTCCTTATTAAGATGGAATGATTGATTATTAATTAGTTGGTCCCTTTGCAGTTGATAACACCATCAAGCTACAGGGTGCTGGAGCATTTGCATTTCATCCAAAACTGGAATGGATATTTGTAGGTGACAGACGAGGTACAATTTTGGCGTGGGATGTTTCCACCGAAAGACCTATAATGATCGGAATGTGAGTTATCTATAGACACCATCTATGCCAATATTCTTGTATTGCATATACATTTATGTCATAATGAGACCAGTATATACTTAAGAATTGCGCTTTGCATTTTTGTTAACTACCAGTATATATCTGATGTCTCATTGTGATTCTTTAGTTCTTGATTCTAGTTTCTGTGTTGGCATCTTCGTAGATACTTATTCTGTATCGTGAATCGCTATTTTAGTAACATTCTTGTTATTATAACTATATATTTGGGCTGTAATGGTGATCCTTGTCCTTGAATCATGACAATTTTTTCGTCATTTGCAATGCTAGTACACAGGCAGGCTCACAACCAATCACATCACTTTCCTGGCTCCCAATGTTGCGATTGCTTGTCACGTTATCAAAAGACGGAAGTGTTCAAGTCTGGAAAACACGCGTAGTTGTGAATCCCAACAGACCACCAATGCAAGCAAATTTCTTTGAGCCTGCTGGTTAGTTGATCTCTCATATTTTCCTTTCAAGAGTAATATTGTTTCCCATGATGTTCCACATTGTTATTAATGACCTATCTCGAGATACCATCCTTTTATGCTCTAGATAATATAGACATATCTTTTGAAAGCTACTTCTCTCTCCAAAATACTTGAGCTACTTTGCCCCTCTTTGGAAAACTTTCACCTTTTCCCTATCTTTCCTGGAACAGCTCTCTATTCTTTCACCTTTTTAAATATTTTCAGTTTTGTTTTTCAGTGAGGAAGTTTCTCTTACTCTCTTATAGCTTACTTTGTTAACATCCACTCAGAAATATAGATATTAATACCCAAATGCTTATATCTAGGATTCTAGATAGTTTAATATCCAACCTCTTGAGTTTGTACTTGGTATCTTGATGGTTAATATGAAACTGTACACTTGAACAGTTGAACATTATTTGTCTGTTTGGTTACCATTTTCCATGTCTATTTTTGGACATTAGGGATGCGGGTAAAATTGCTGAGTGAGATGCATCTTGAAGTTAACTTTCTCATTTTTAATTATGACAACTGTAAAAATTAAGGTAGTGAAGATCAAGAATACACTTTTGATTGATTACTATGTAATAGCATATACCTTATGATTACTTCATTTTTATCTTTGCTCTGTTCAAATATTTCTGACATCCTGTCATGAAGGAATGTTAATAATGACTTATTTTCCTCTCCGTAGTGAATCCTGGCATGGTTTAATTCTCATTATAATTTTTTAAATCTTTTATCATACAGCTGTCGAATCCATCGACATCCCTCGTGTTCTATCTCAGCAAGGAGGAGAGGCTGTTTATCCTCTCCCTCGAATAAGGGCTTTAGAAGTTCACCCAAAATTGAATCTAGCAACATTACTTTTTGCTGTAAGCATCTCCGTACTTATCAGATGGGGGTTGCATGATGCGTAATCAGATGGTTTAGATGTAAACAAATAGTTTATGTGATTCTTATATAGGGAATGGCTGGGGGAGATAACCGCAAGAATCGAGCTGCTTATACTAGAGAAGGTCGGAAACAACTGTTTGCTGTTTTGCAAAGCGCAAGGGGATCTTCAGGTGTTTTTCCCATGTATTGTTATCCTTGCTTGATAATTTTTCTCATACTTGCTTTATGACAGATGCCTCTTGTGTTTGTATTTTGGTGATTGCCATTGGAAATTTATGTTGTGGCTTTATGTTCTAATTTTTTGCAGTTCAATTCCTTGTTTTGAAATTCTTTCAGGTGCGGGTTTTCCTGGAAAACAAAACTCATTTTCCCTTTGATAATATTTGTATTGGCAGTCAGCTTGTATGTGCTAGATCCCTATCCTGTCTGCTGGCCAGTCTATTGGGAGTTAGGGAACACTTGAAGTTCTTAATCTTGTAATGTTGGTTTTTGAGTCTGATTTGGATTGGACTGATTTTGTAGCTTGTTTTAGTTTAAAAGAGGAATAATCATGCCAATCTTCTGCTGATTATGTGCTGATTCAACTTATGAAATTTGATATTTCCAATGAATATGCAGCTGAATGATAAGATATATTTTGAAATTTTTATTGTATTTTGTTGCTTTCTGTCATACGTGCTTATGATATTATTAGCTTATAGTTGCTAACTATGATACGTTGAGCAGCATCTGTCTTAAAGGAAAAACTAGCATCCCTGGGTTCTTCTGGTATATTAGCTGATCATCAACTGCAAGCTCAACTTCAAGAGCATCATATGAAAGGGTGAGTAATGGTAGTTGCTTGATGAGATATAATTTCATCATTATTAGCCCAATATGATGACCCACCCACCCTGATTTAATCTTTGGTAGCAAGCAAATGGAATTCTTTCTTGCCCTGTCATAGTATGGAGCAAACCTTTTAGAGTGGAAGGTTGTATGCTGAGTCATTGACATATAAATGCTCAACTCAACTATGTATATTGACTCTTTAGTCTTTAGAAGTCTAAACATGCCTGAATGTTGGATGGAGGCTAACAGTTTGGTTTAAGAATAATGTTCAATTGATGAATACATTATGTTCTGGAATCCTGAGACAAGTTGTTTTGTTTACTTTTATCATTTTTGGGCATCCTTGACATTTTCATTTCATTTCAGTCAAAGCCAGCTTACAATTTCTGACGTGGCGAGGAAGGCTTTTCTTTACAGTGTAAGCTCGTATTTCACTAACTTATTCTATTTAATATATTCATTTAATGGATATCTAGAGCTTATTGTTATGAAGTGCTAAGAGTATGACCACAGGGGCCCTGGTTTGACATGCATAGTTTCTGTATAATTGCTGATGATAAAGGGAAGGGAATGTTAAGAAAAATTAACCAGCTAAACAGCACTATTTCACTTCTTTAAAGGTATAATGAATTAGGAGTGCTTTATAATATTTTTCACTTAATCCCCCTGCAACCAACTGTAACCACTATAGAAAATCACTTCTCGCAAGACACGTTTCCTTTTACAGCTGAAGGTTAAGAGGTTTGAATAGAACATATCATGGCTAGTATTTTGACAAAACTCTTAGAAGGCCAAATTCCTTAAAACTGATAGAGTGCACCTTGGCAGGTGTCTGCTCGCTGCCAGAGAGCAGCGGCCCAGTGTTAATTATTTCCTTTATTATTAGTATTGCTCGTCATTAATTCTGGTTCGGTCAGCTTGTTTGTGCATGGGCTTTAGGTAAAATAAGTGCAGTACTGGTATATAGGGGTGTTATGTTATTGTAAGGAGTATTGTGAATTATATTGTTTTCTGGACGATTCGTCAGTGGCCTCGTTTGAGGAGAGCTATCGTATTATTATATTTCCATTTTGTGTTCTGCCGTCCCTCTAATAAAAACGCTCTTCTACTAATTGAAAGAAAAAGCACAATGAAGAAACGGGTGCTCTGGATTCTTGGACGTCTGATGTATGTTGAAAATATAGAAATGACGAACTTTTGTTAAAAGCTGATAATTGGGGAGAAATACATAAATATCAGTGTTTAGTTTTAAGCTAATTTCCATTTTCACCAGTGTATGTGATAGGCAATGAATTCGTACTATACTACTTATCTCTTATATCCTCTTCAGAACTAAAGCTGTTGCGGTATCTACATTGGAGGTGTTAACTTCTGAAAATATTGTTGGATTCTTTTTTTACTTGGCTTACAAGTCAGACAAACAACCCATATTTGTTAAATCGTGATTAATATTGATTTGGTTAGATCTTTTAGCAACTTGGCATAGCTTCAATGGCTAGTAACTTATACAAGCTTATTAGATTTTAATTGATGTCTCTCCTTTTTTCACAAATATGGAGAGCTATTATAACTATTGCAATTACAAGGATGCAATAAGCATTTATCATCATCAACACTGTATTGTACTTGAGTCTAGAGCATTCCTTAAACATTGGTCTGCTACCAAACAATTATGAGCTGCGACAAACTTTAAATTGATTCCACCCCTTTTCCATAAATGTGCTTGAATTATCATCTCTTTGTGGTCATGACAGCATTTTATGGAAGGCAATGCAAAGAGTGCTCCGATATCCCGATTACCTCTCGTTACCATTATGGACACAAAAAATCATTTGCGAGACTTTCCTATTTGTCAGGTAACTGCACTGATCTTGATGCTAAATGACATGCACAGACAGGGACATTGGAGAGACACTGATTAACTCAATTTGGCAGCCATTTCACCTGGAATTAAATTTCTTCAGTAAAGAGAACCGGGTTCTGCACTATCCTGTCAGGGCTTTTTATATTGAAGGGACAAATCTCATGGCGTATAATCTTACTTCTGGAAATGAAAGTATCTATAAGAAACTTTATACTTCGGTAAGTTCTGTTAGTTCTTTCTCTTGAGTAGTAATAATTGTGTTACTACTAGAATATGATATGAACTCATCTTTTGTTTGCAGATACCTGGAAATGTAGAAAATAATCCAAAATACATTATTTATAGTAAAAAGCAGCACATATTTCTTGTAGTATATGAGTTAAGTGGTGCTACGAATGAGGTAGTGCTGTACTGGGAGAACACAGATCCTCAGTTTGCAAATAGTAAAGTTACCACAGTAAAAGGTCTGTACAGTATTTCTACATTGTTTTTGTATTTTGTACTGTGCAGTGAGTGATTACTTTAATCCATCTTTTGCAAAGTTTTCAGGTGCAGATGCAGCCTTCGTTGGTTCTAATGAAAATCAATTTGCAATTCTGGACGAGGATAAGACTACACTTTCCTTGTATATATTGCCAGGGGCTGGCTCTCAAGAATCCGTTGAGAAAAATTTAACTGCTTCTGAAAACCAGTCGGAGGAAACTGAAACCTCTTCTATTAAGGGTCCCATGCAGTTTATGTTTGAGAGTGAAGTTGATCGCATCTTTTCTACTCCTCTAGGTACTTAAAAAGGACTTTACTTTCATTTCATACATGCCTGAGGAAAGTGGCTTCATTTTGATCCATAATTCTTTTGCAGAGTCAACTTTGTTAATTGCTTCTCATGGAGATCAGATTGCTTTGGCCAAACTTATTCTAGGATACCGTCTTCCTAGCACAGATGGGCATTACATCTCAACAAAAGCTGAAGGGCGGAAATCGATTAAATTGAAAGCAAATGAGGTGGTACTTCAGGTAATTATCCAGGTTTTCTATCTCCTGTTAACAAGGATGAATCTTAACATTAAGTTTTCTCTTAGCCTTTTAATAGCTTGCATGTTGTAAGAAGATTTGTGTCATAGTGTTCCTTCAATATAGTATTTTTTTACTGCTTCAGAAACATGTGAGTGGAGAATATGCATGGATGCTTGAGCAGGCATCATAACTGTTGATTAGTGCAGGATAATGCATGGATGGGTCTTTTATTGTTAACTTTAGATGAGCCTCCAATTACTTTGAAGGAAATGGACATGAATATTCATAACTGACAAGTTTATATCTGTTGTTTGGATAAATTCTCTGTGGAAATCGATTCGAAAATTTTTCATTCCCATTCTTAACTAGTTTTGAGGCTATTTACTGAATTTAACATCTAATGAATGTGAATTTTGATTCAACATCTTTTTGTAAATCCTCTCTCCTATCAAATCCTACATTCAGGTGCGACCTGAAAGAAACTTGACATGATAATGTGGTAGTACAACCTTTTCTTTCTTGTTTTTCATTTCACATTTTCCACAGACTACAATACTGAGATTACTGCACCTAATTAAGTTCTTATTTCAATGCTCAGTAAGAGAGGTTTTCTGATGTATCCTAATTCTGGAGTCCTGAACCTTTTGCATTCCAAAGATCTGAATATTTATTCATTTATTTTCTTAAATTTAATACTGATAATTCACTTGTGAAATTTTGTATGGCCACTAATGTATTTTTCAATTTTTGTTTTTAGGTACAATGGCAAGAAACACTTAGGGGCTTTGTTGCTGGTATATTGACCACACAACGTGTGCTCATTGTTACAGCTGATTTAGATGTATTGGCCAGTTCTTCCACAAAATTTGATAAAGGACTTCCTCCAATATCCTTTGGGCACTCCGACCTCTCCCTGTCTAAATATGTATATGAAAAATACACACACATGCACATATGCATGCATCTGTTTGTTTCCTCACTCACTTCCCCCTTGGGGTTGAGTAGGATGTAACCAACTCTTTAACAGCTCCTTGAATAATGACTATTGTTCTATTTTCACGGCATTGGATTTTTGAGGTTCCTTAACTCTTGGTTACTTTAGATCCCTGTTGTGGCTTGGACCAGCACTTCTCTTTTCTACTTCTACTTCCATTAATGTGCTGGGTTGGGATGGAAAAGTTAGAACAATCCTTTCAATTAGCATGCCTAATGCAGGTACAGTAACTTTTTTTTTTTTTGCTCAATAGAGGACCATGGAATGGTATAATATTCTGTTAAGATTTCTCATGTTCAAAGCTTAACAAACTTTTCAATTTATTGCCTGCACACAGTGCTGCTTGGAGCTTTAAATGACCGCCTGCTGCTTGCAATCTCCAGTGATATCAATGTTAGTCAAAAGAAGAAATTTGAGATCAAACATTGCCTTGCGGGGCTACTTGAACCTCTTCTCATTGGATATGCAACAATGCAACAATGTTTTGAGCAGAAAATCGATTTGTCTGAAGTACTATACCAAATAACATCAAGGTTACTTCTTGATTTTACATAAGTAGTTTGGTGATCCACAATATACCTTTTTCTTATACATGATTAGGAATGATGGTCTAGTTATCATTTGCTTGTTTTGTCTTCTTTAGAAGTGTATAATATTAGCATTTACGTGACTGTTAAAATGCTTTTTTTTATGCCTGACTGAAGGTTTGATAGCTTGCGTATTACTCCAAGATCACTTGATATTCTCGCTAGCGGCTCTCCAGTTTGTGGTGATCTTGCTGTATCACTATCTCAATCAGGCCTGCAATTCACACAGGTGCTTGATTATACTTAAAAACTTTTCTCGTAAGGAATTTGCAAATGACCCTCTTAACAACTTTTTTGCTTCCCTGCCTCAGGTATTGAGGGGAATATATGCAATCAAAGCACTTCGTTTTTCTACTGCTTTATCTGCCTTGAAAGATGAGTTTCTGCGATCAAGAGATTATCCTAGATGCCCCCCAACCTCACATTTGTTCCATCGGTTCCGGCAGTTGGGATATGCATGTATCAGGTGTGTAATCATAACAATTCTTGTCTAGCTTATTATATTCCAGGGCCGTTTTTGTAAGTTAGTTAGATGGTTAATTTCTAAACTTATGCATCTCATCTTTGATACTCTTTAAATTGGTAAGATGATGTATAGGCTAAAGCCATCTTTAATTTTGTTTCAATGTGATCAGTAATGAGTTTTTGTTGAAATTGACATTTTTGGTATTCTTATAGCAAGAAATTTGTTGTATTAAGGTATTTCTCTTGTTAGTTTCTTTGTTGCTACACAAGGGTGACTGTATCTTCATATCTTGGCAAAGCTGAATTCCAAGAATTATTGCTTTGTAATGCCAGCCTTAATAGCTAGTAGCTACCAATTTTTGCACCCTATTATTGTGTAAATGTTTACTCCTTTTGAGTTATTATATAAAAAATGTCTATCATAAAATCTGTTTTTTACTACTCCTCCGTCCCCTAAAAATAGAAATTCTTTCCTTTTTGGTCCATCTCCTAAAAATAGAAACTTTCTATTTAAGGAAATTTCTTTCTTTCTAATGGGGTGGGACCCATTTTCTACTAACATACTTTTCTTTCTATCGCTCTTACTTTATCAATTTTGTATTAAAACCCATGCCGTTTCAAAAGTTCCTATTTTAAGGGGACGGAGGGAGTATTATTTTTTAGTGGGTGGTATTAGTAGAATGTTTAGGTGATCTGTTAAGTGATTTGATCTGTGGAAGTAAACTCACGCAAGCACTTTGTTTTAAATTATTCCATGGCCCATGCACACATCTCTTATTTTTGCCACTATGTAAAGTTGCCACATAAATTTATCTGTAGCAATTTTCTTATTTTTATGGATTTTAGTGGCTGGTATTAGTGAAGAATGGTGAAGAGATGTGTTAAGTGTTTTCTTTTCCTGGAAATAAAAGTCACACAAGAATGATGTGGATTACTAATAAAAATTTCCACGGTATTAAGACATAAAAAGTATAATGCTTACTAGAAAACTCAGTCATTAAAAAGAATATATCCCAAAAAGGG
Organism: Salvia splendens; assembly: GCF_004379255.2. Lineage (NCBI taxonomy): Eukaryota > Viridiplantae > Streptophyta > Magnoliopsida > Lamiales > Lamiaceae > Salvia > Salvia splendens. Next base: position 19,487,122 of record NC_056052.1, read on the forward strand.
AAAAGAAGAACTTCACTAACAAATGCCACCATATATAGTATCATAGTTTAATTTCTTTGGGAGAGTCTTATTTTCCATATTATGGTTATGATTATAAAAAGCTATTATGTTGCTTCTAAATGTTGACTCTACTTTCATGTGACTGGTTCTTTGTAAGTGATAGTCTCTTCTTGCTTACATTTTTTTTTCATTCATTGCCCTTGCTGTCTATCTTTACTTGTTTCACAGTAAAACATGCTAATAACAAGTGATATTATAGATACGGACAGTTTGATAGTGCAAAGGAGACTTTTGAAGTTATCTCAGACTTTGAGAGCATGCTTGATCTATTTATATGCCACCTTAACCCTAGTGCAATGCGGCATCTTGCCCAGAAGCTGGAGGAAGATGGTGCTGATTCAGAGTTGAGGAGATACTGTGATAGGATCTTGAGAGTCCGCTCAACTGGGTGGACACAAGGAATCTTTGCAAACTTTGCTGCTGAAAGTATGGTTCCTAAAGGACGTGAATGGGGCGGTGGGAACTGGGAAATCAAGACACCTACTAACTTGAAGGACATACCTCAGTGGGCACTAGCTGCTGAGGTGATGCCTTACATGAAAACTGACGATGGAACCATCCCATCCATTGTCACAGATCGTATTGGTGTTTATCTTGGTTTGGTCAAGGGAAGAGGTAATGTTGTTGAGGTGAGAGAAGACAGTTTGGTGAAAGCAATTAAAGCTGATAGTGGTATCAAGGCTAATGGTCTCCAGGCAGCTCTTGCTGCCTCAGTATCAGACAAACCCAAAGTTCCCTTGGATGGTGAATCCAAGGCTGGTTCTCTCATGGGTCTAGAAACTCTCTCACAACAGTTTACTGGTTCCAGTGCTATAGATGCTCAGGCAAAGGCTGAAGAAGAATTTAAGAAATCACTATATGGTACTGCAGCTGATGGTAGCAGCAGTGACGAGGAGGGAACTTCAAAAATCAAGAAGTTGCAAATTAGGATCCGAGACAAAGCAGTTGCATCTGCAACAGTAGATGTGAACAAAATTAAAGAAGCAACTAAGCAGTTACGCCTGCCAATTGGTTTGACCAAGTCATTAACTGGTTCATCGCCAGATTTGGGTGCACTTGTACCTCAACCCACCCCAGCTACCACGGGAACCCTCACAAGTCAAGCTTCTCTCCCTGGAGATCTTTTTGGAACCAGCACATTGGTTCAGGGGCCAACTTCATCACAGACTACCTCCATGGGTCCAAGTTCTGGAAGTAATGCTAGGCCAATACCAGAAGACTTTTTCCAGAATACAATATCATCCCTTCAGGTTGCAGCATCACTCCCTCCTGCTGGGACTATCCTTACAAGACTAGATCAAAATCCTCAAGGACAAGGTATTGCAAACAACAAGGTCCCAGCTAACCAGGGTAGTGCACCTGCAGTTGAGATTGGTCTACCAGATGGTGGGGTACCCCCCCAAGCTACTCAACAACCCATTCAATATCAGCCCATTGGGTTTCCAGATGGCGGCATACCTCCCCAGGTGTCTCCTCAAGCTGCTCCACCTCAACAACAGTTCCAGACGGCACAACTTCCAGTGTCTAGTCAGCCTCTCGATCTCAGCTCACTTGAAGCTCCAGGATCAGAAGCATCTGCAAAAGCTTCACGCGCAGCTTCTCCTCCAAAAGCTGTACGTCCTGGGCAGGTAGTTTTCTTTTCCCTTTGGCTCGTATGACTTTATAACACAATGTAGCCAACTTTGACGATGCTGTATATCATGGAAATATGGAATATCTCTAAGTCTTGTGGGGGCGATTTGTGTGTAAAGTAATTGTAGTTCAAACCTGCAATGAATTGTTATCTGCACTAGATCACCTATCTTATTCATGGCCTCCTTTTTTGGCTAACAAAATCTTAGAGGCTCTCATATATGTGTAGATATTGGTAGATTGCACCTTGTGCTTATAAAGCTGATGCTTCGCTTACAAGTTACTTACGAAATTGTGTTGGCAGGAATGATGCCCAACCTGGGCTTGAACCATTTAGGATTGAGAACAATATGTATAATGTAATTACCTTTGTTGGAGAATTTGTATTGTTCTCTCCTTTTCTTTCTGGTGTTAATCATCCAACTACTTGAACTACTTAATATGGAAGGTCTTTGTATAGTTTAATGGGTCATAATACCTACATTTGCGTAGTTGTGTAGTCTTTGTATATACTTATGCTTGCTGTGATAAGTACTTAAGTATGAATTTGTTGATATTACATTTTACGCAGTTTTTGCAACATATTGTCAGTCTTGCATAAATGAAACTATTTTGGAACTGGGCTGCATACGAGGGTGCAATGTTTGAAATGTTTGACAAGTCCTATCCCGCTAAATTTAGGGGGCTTTTGTGTCTGGGACCTTGGGTTAGGTGATTGTGTGGTCAAACTCTTAGCTTTCAGAGTGCCACTCAGATTAAAATATAATTGTGCATGGTGATGCTGAAGTGTGGTGAGTGATACCTAAGATACTGGTAGTACTGTAGGAATAGAGTTATATACTCTTAGCTGTCCTTTTATTTTTTGCGGATGCTCGTCCTTTCCTTATATGGTGTTTAACAATCTTATTGTTTGTGTTTATTTTTGTCAGTTCTTTTCTTTATTGTTATTTTTTTGTCGTGATTTTTTTTGTTGGGAGGAGGGTGGCACTGGAGTTGGGGAATGGTGGCGATCGAGGAAGAGTAACATGACATTTGTTTTCATTTTGCTCTAGGTTCCTCGTGGTGCCGCAGCTGCAGTTTGTTTTAAGACTGGACTTGCTCACCTGGAACAAAATCAACTTTCAGATGCGTTGTCCTGTTTTGATGAGGCTTTCTTAGCTCTGGCAAAGGATCAATCTCGTGGAGCTGACATAAAAGCGCAAGCTACAATTTGTGCACAATACAAGATTGCAGTAACCCTTCTCCAGGTACCCTGGTTTCTGTTTGCTATCAGATTTCTTTGTCTGCTAATATTTCTTTCTAATAAACACTGTTGGAACATCCATTTGCCTATTGATTTTACATTGTTCTTCCTAGAAGTATGGTGGAACATCCATTTGCCTTAGCAAACTAATATGTCCTTATTAGACATGTTTTTATCTTCCTTTATACTCCAAATGAATCTGGCATTTCTAACTAATAAATTTAGCTTGAAGGATATTCTTAAAGTAACTTGATTTGGCTGATATGATATCAGCCTATGAATTAGTTGTCAAAACTTGCTTTTCCTGTCACAACTAATCGTATGTTAGTATGTAATTTTGACTTTTAATCTTTTTGATTCTAGTGCTGTTTTTCCTCTTTTTTGATGAACTTTCAGTCTCGTGAATCCCTCTAAAATTCTGTATGTACTGCATCCCTAGCATAATAATGGCATATTCATATGTTAATGTACTTTTTTTATTTTCGTTTCCATCGCAGGAAATAAACCGACTGCAACGAGTCCAAGGCCCCAGTGCAATTAGTGCAAAAGATGAGATGGCCAGGCTGTCTCGCCATTTGGGTTCGTTGCCACTTCTTGCGAAGCACAGGATAAACTGTATTCGGACTGCCATAAAAAGAAACATGGATGTGCAGAACTACGCGTATGCAAAGCAGATGCTCGAGTTACTCTTGTCTAAAGCACCCGCTGGTAAGCAAGATGAATTGAGAAGCCTGATTGACATGTGTCTTCAGAGGGGTTTATCGAACAAGTCCATAGATCCCCTGGAAGACCCCTCACAGTTCTGTGCTGCTACACTTAGCCGTCTATCTACCATTGGTTATGATGTCTGCGATCTCTGTGGTGCTAAGTTCTCTGCTTTGTCGACACCTGGCTGCATCATCTGTGGCATGGGCAGCATTAAAAGGTCAGATGCCATTGCTGGCCCTGTTCCTTCGCCATTTGGCTGAGCTAAATTACTGAATCGTTTGAGGCTGTCTGCGACTTGTACCCAAAATTCCGTCGTTACGTCGACTAGTAGTGGTTTTTTTGAGTATTTTTTGTTCACCTCATATTTTTTTTCCATTTGTAAATTTATGATAGGACGATGTTTCGTCATTGCTCCCTGTTTATATATGTTGTAGTACAACCCTTTTCGTGTTTTCATTGTTGTATTACTACATTTGTAATTTCTGTTATTTCAGGTTGAGTTTTCGGGTTACTGGTACCAGGACTTCTGCTTTGATGCCAATTAAGATTCATTCTGTTTTATTGGAATTGAATTTATGGATTAAGGCCTTTCTTGACAATGAAATTGAAATAGTATTCCACTATTCCTACTCTCTTTTCATTCTATTGCTTGGTAGTTATAACTTTTGGTTTGAAATCACCATTCCATTACAAATTCCTATTTGTATTTCGTTCTCCATGGGAATAGACATTCTCTTCATTTAACTAAAGAATGACCATTCCATTCTTATTTCTTCCTATATTTTTTTTATCTTAATAAAATTATAAATATTATATTATTATAAATATATTGTAATTATGAATTAATACACATAATTTAATAAATGAGATCAATTGAATAAACGGGATTTATTAATACGAGTATTTTTCAATTTTCATAAATATATTTTATATATTTGAGTGTCTTTATCGGATTAAATTATAGCACAACGTGATATAATTATTATGTTAATGTTAGGATTTTGATATCAAAATATATAGGGATATTGGCCTCTAATATCATGGAACTTTGATAAAGTTAAATTTTCACACGAACTTCTAATTTTGCAAATAATATCACAAATTTTACCCGAGTTTGTTATTTCCCATCAGCCAAAAAATTAAGGCTATATTAATGGTTTGAAAAACAATTTTGGACGGTGCACTACAAGAAAAACCATCCTAAAAAATTGAAGAACTTGAAGCACTCGAAGTTGTTGTCAAGAAATTACGAAAAAAATCCGTATCATGATACTATTTGTCGGATTTTTTTTTCCGGTGGAAAATAACAAACTCGGGTAAAAGTTCATGATATTATTTGTCAAATTAAAAGTTCGTGTGCAAAAAAACCAATTTTTTGAAAGTTCTGTGATATTAGGGGACAATATCCCAAATATATAATACTCCATTCATTTCTTAAAATAGAAACTTTTGAAAAATTAATAGTAATATATTTTACGCTACCAGTATTAATTGCTTGTATTTGAAAAATTAAATAGCTAATATTCGAAATCGCACGTGCGGCGCCTCTATATAAAGGTTGGCCTAAGGCATAATCATCAAGTGAAAAACTATATCTCCTTCTCATATTTGTTTCTCTCAATTAAATTATCAAGTGAAAAACTTATCTCTTTCTCATATTTGTTTGTCTCAATTAATAGAAGAAGAAGACGACTTGATGGCTTCGAAGAGAATCCTAAAGGAACTGAAGGAGTTGATGAAGGACCCTTTGCAGTGCTGGTTCGTATTCATCTTTTATTGATTTCCTAATTATTCTTTTATTTTCATCGCAACGTTTCGTGCTGTCCCAACTTTTTATACAGGGCCTGTTAATGATGATATGTTCGAATGGCAAGCCACTATTATGGGTCCTCCAGACAGTCCTTATGCTGGAGGAGTTTTTCTCGCAACTATTTATTTTCCGCCCGATTATCCATACGAACCATCAAAGGTACTTGTGTACAACTTTTATGCTCTGTTGACACTGTTTTGACATTTTCTGTCGGTGAAACTGCACATACTTGTAGCATCGTATTCAGAAAAAATGCTACGTAATTCTGATTTTTTACTCGTATTCTGTGAACAGGTATCTTTAGTAACTAAAGTTTACCATCCAAATATCAACAGTAAAGGTAGCATTTGTCTGGATATTCTCAAGGAGCAGTGGAGCCCTGCCCTGACAATTTCAAAGGTATTGGTTAGTTCGACTTGTAATTTTTTACACATTTTTTATGGTGTAGGTGTTGCTTTCTATCTGTTCCTTGCTGACTGATCCAAACCCGGACGATCCCCTTGAGACCGAGATTGCTAAGCAATACAAGACTAACCGGAGCAAGTACGAGAGCACTGCACGATCCTGAACAACAGCATATGCTGACACTTTAAATTCTAATCACTTTACTATATCTCCTAGTTATGGAAGGTCTAAATAGGTTTTTCTCCAATTGATTAATATATTTTGTCTGATAATTTTATATATATCTATATATTATTAGTAGCTTTTTACTTATCCATTTGATGATCACAAAGTGTTTAAGCCCTTAAGTTATCAGTCATTTTTCATTTTTGGAGGGATTATTCATGCTACTCATGGCTGTTGAATTGACAGAAAATTGAGTTGCATCTCGGTTTAGATTATAGTTTTTTGTTTATGTAGTTTAAAAATTGTTTGTGGTTATGGATTTATGTTGTTACTTGTTACAGTGCGATGAAGATTGGAGGGAAAATCCCGATTGGAGTGGCAGCGTTAGCAATAGTTGTAGGTGTAAGGGTTGGTGTTGGTGATCGGCGCTCGTTCGCTATCCTTGCATACACTGCTGAACAAGCCAGGCGGATACTTCCCGACCCTTGTAATATAGCTGGTCATCACAGTCGTTGGTTTGATCATTGAGAGCACTTGCAATAGGGCATGCCAATTCTTTCAGACCCGAACAACATGGCAAGCTGGCTCCTTTACTCTGGCTCGTTATGATAGTGTAGTTTAGGGTTCTCAATGTTTACAGGGCAAGCTGTTACAACCAAATTTATATTAATGTTAACTCTTTAACTAAAAAATAAACTCAATATAACCGTGTTCATGATCACTTACGTTTCTTTATTTGAAGAAGAGTCCTTCCATTCCCAGCTTGGTCGCTGACTACAGCGGGACAAGATGAAGAAATGGAATGTGATTCATCGCACCGTACCAAGAAGGGCCTTAGTGAATTGAAATATATGCCTCGAATCTTTTTTTTTTCTCTCAATTTATATTTGGAGCTCAAGTATAAAGATATTGTAATTGGGACATCAATACAAGTGGAGAATGGCTAGACTGAGTCCTCATGCTACTTGTTGCTCTTTATTTTTATTTGTAAAAAGCGATGACCACTCCCATACCCCAATATGGAATAAAATTTATATATTTTACAAGTATATCTTTTGTTATATATCAAGATTAGAAATATTAATTATTTGCAGTTTTTAAAATGTAATTTTCCTTATGAGTAGGAGAGTATAATTATTGGTTAATCAGGCTTTATATTTTACTAATATTTTTTAAAGTAGCACTAGCAGTCTTCGCTGGAGTCCATCTAGATTATAAATAATGAAATTGATATGGTTTTGTTCTTTACATTATTGTTTAGGATTGCACTCAAAGAGTTTACGTTTTATTAGAAGTTCAGTTTTGTTAGAACTATTGGAATCAAAATTAATTATGTAGTTATGAAACCTAGAAAGTAAACATGTATGTCGTATTAATCCGTCCAGACTAAGATGACACACTTTCCCTTCTAATTTTCCTAAATAAGATGATATATTTCTATTTTTAGTAACTTTCTCTCCTGATAATTATGCACACAACCATTTTTTTTCTCTAATTAAAATATAACTTTCTTTCTCTCTTCATTTAATACTTACACCTACTTTTTCTCTCTTTAATTAAACATATTAACAAATAATTCCTAAAATCCCACATTGACTAAGAAATGTGTCATCTTAGCTTTGACTCCGAGTACTACCAAAATGAGATGAAATGTAAATTTACACCAATGAGTAATAGTATGGTCCCATCAAGTTGAATCAGCTGTGTGAATTAGGAGGTGATTTTTCCCCCTAAAATCAAAACATAAAATTGAGTATCTTAAAAATAAAAGTGATACTACTAAATTTTATTAGGGCATCCATAGTGGGGCGGACGATAGGCCACCCGATGCTTTGGGCGCGCCATCGTCCGCCACTGTGGGTGCGCTGACGATGGACGATGCGTCGTACTCACCATAAGCTTAGTCCGCGGACGAAGCACAGACGATAGGGCATCGACGGCGCCATCAGCCGCCCACTGTGGGCGAGGCAGACGATGGCGCGGGCGGTGCAACGCATTTTTGATTTTTTTTTCGAAAATTGTGTTTATATAAATACCCCTACCCCACATTTCATTTGTAACCTTTCGATTCAGTTTTTCACTCTCAACTTACGCTATAAAATGGATTCCGGTGAATACTCAAGTCCCAATAGCCCGATGTTTGGAGACGGTGCACGTTGGCCGGGTACACAACCTGACGAATATTGGTCGTTCGACCCCAACACGCAGTACGATCCTGATTTCAGTACGGATTCATACGGTCTCTCTGACAGCCGTCTCCAACTCGTCCTGCCGCCGCCTCGGCCGCCGCCCCCGCCAAAAAGAAGCGGACCAAGTACAGGGCGTACAAGTTGCCACCTCCGGCAACGAATGAAGAGTACGCCCTCGGACGTACAAACTACCAACAGGATGAAACCCTCGTCTTGGCGAGGTGTTGGGTGGATATATCGGAGGATCCGATATTCGCGAACAACCAAAAGCAGCTCGCGTACTGGGAGCGCATCGCTGAGCGCTACAATGAGGCGAAGCCGCCGACCGCGTATAAGCGCCATAGGGAGCAGCTCCGCAAGCACTGAGATCAGGTGAAGAAGCAAGTCAACCTGTTCGCGGCGGAGTACGAGAAGTGCTCGAGGGAGCAGGGAAGCGGCGAGAGCTTGAGCGATGTGCGCGATAGAGCGCTGTTGTCGTTCCAGCCCCTGTACGGCGACTTCAAGCATTTCAGCATCTGAGCGCTCTTGAGGGACAAGCAGATGTTCTAAGGCTGGATTTTGCACACCGGTGCGACGAAGAGGACGAAGACCACCGACGCTAGTCGTTACACGAGAAGCGAAAGCGGAACTCGTCCGGTGGACCTCAACTGGATGTACACGGAGGAAGAGAGTTCCGGCACACCGATGTCCTCCCGGCGTCCCATAGGCGTCAAGGTTGCGAAGAACAAGGGGAAGGCGAAGGCGACATCCTCCTCGCAAGCAGCCTCCCCATCGCCGATCCCGACCCCGACTCTGGCGGCACGTTGTTGGACACGCACAATGCCCTTATGAAGTGTACGGATCCGGTCAGAGCCGAATACCTCCACAGGTTGATCGATGAGCTGCGACGGAAGTTGAGAAATTTGTAAAGTAGAACTTTTTTTTTATTTCTAACCCGTGTAACTTTTTTTAATCAATGTAGTATTTGCCGTTTTTCATTCAATCGTTGTGTTTTTTAATTAGTTTACATTTATATATTTGAAAACATTTAAATTAATTAATAAAACAATAGCAAAACCTATATGGCGCGCCTTAGGACGCCCCACTGCAGGTGGAAGTGTAAAAGGATAAAATGCTGACGTGACAGTGCACAGGACGGGCTTTAGGGAGCCCCTGAGGACGCCCCACTGTTGATGCCCTTTAAGGGTGTAAAAAATGGTGACATACTTTTCGCAGAAAGAGGGATTTTCCTACTCCATTATCATAATGCTCATTTGGTACAGTATCTGTTGTTTTGAATTGTCATTCTCGTTTGTTTCGGTCAAATTATTATTTTAAAAGCATAGTTGATACACTTGATAGTGTTTTCCCTCGATAGGTTTATAATTTAGGAAAGTCAAATCCGTAAAATAAATTAAATCTTACCACCAATGTGGCTTGATCAAATAAAAAAGTACTCCTTCCGTTCGTCTCAGTTTTTTCTTTTTAGTTTGTCCCACTTATATGTTCCATTTTTATATTTAAAAATAAATCTCTCTCATATTTTCTTATTAAAATATTTAACTATCTTTTATTTCTCTACTTACTCCACCTAGCGATCCCTCTTAAAATATCGTGTCATTCAAGAATATGGATATGTTGTATGGGACGGAGAGAGTACGTATACTACTAGAAAAGCAGCTCCGTCATGTCGATGATAACATCAACTAAAAAATTGTTAGCTCAAGCGATTTTTTAAATACTATGTTAGTAATTTAATTTAGATTATAGTCCCTTTCCTCCCGTGTAGGTTAGATTAACCTTCCTTTTGTAATTAGGATTTATTTAATTATGAGAGTCACTACAACAACCAAAAAAAACACTTTTTAATCATATTAAGGATTCTAATTTCTGTGTATATTATTATATCACCGACGTTTCATAAAATGCCCTTATTATTAGTGTCCCAACTAACGTTGAGGACACAAATAAAAGTGTACTAAAAAGATTAAAAAGAATTAAGATTATTTGCCCTCAACTTAGGGAACACTTTCTTTTGCGTCTTAAATTATGATTATTTTTAAAAATTTTCAAATGTTAGTATTTGCGTCACAATTTTTGTATCTTTTAAGGATGAACACTCTATAAACAGAGACTCGTGATCTGTAATTTTAGGTACTTTCAAAAGTGTGGAAATTACATAATTCTAATTATATTTCACTAATATTACAACTTTATTGCAAGATTATAGCTGCAGAGGTAGTACTGAGATCGAACCACAGGGAGGGAGGCGTATGATTTTTTAACTAGGCTAAACAAATGAAAGCATTACTTGGTCAACAACATGGAGGAAGGAGGAGACGTCGACCGAATTGGACTAAATTGTCGCATCAAGGGAGATATAGTGGGAGACGCGAAGGTCGGAGGACTTGAGCACCTGCTTGATTCCGTGTTAAGGATATCAATCCTCAACGTCGAATTTTCCACACAATCAAGAAACGGTTGTCGTCGTTGTCGAGCGCCCAACGTTTGGGTCGACGACTTGAACGACAAAAGGGGCAGCTAAGGGTGAGATTTACTCGTCGGCAGCCTTAGGAGAGATTTCTTGTTTGCTAAGCAAGTGAGCCAAATAATGATATTTCGATTGATTGACTAATTATTATGGAAGACTCCACACATATTTATAATATGTGTGGATACAAAAAAGATATGCTAAATCCCTATAATATCTAAACAAAATAATAATAATAGAATACTCGTATCAACTCCCCCACGGTTAAAATCCACCTTGTCCTCAAGGTGGAAACCACGATGCAACGAAGAGTTGAAAGATGAAGCTTTGACGATTTATCTCTTCCTGGATCAAACGGACACGATCGTTGTTTCAATCTCCAATAACCTACTATTGCATATTCGATGTAAACATCCTCAACGAACTTCCTCATGATCGTAACATGAAATGACTTGTTATCAAGTTCCTCCATCCTCTTCATACCCATACGAGAGTATATTGACATGTCTTTCAACCCATTAACCGTATCTTCGCGAGCATCATGTAGCTCATCTTTATACCGATTATGGAGCTTCTCTGGTATTGAAGGAGACACGAGGGACCATGTATCTGCATTCACTCCCTTCATAGATGTCTTTGCGAGACAACCATCAAAATCAAATGTTGCAATTTTACTTGAATTATGAAGACCATCATCGTCATCAATTTTATCCACCTCTATAGCTCGTATTTCTTCATCTACTAATTTCTTCTCATTGAGCCGCAAGTCAACTTGATTCAACACTTTTGAATCACCCTCAATTCCCAAGTATTTCTCTTCACAAGAAACAAGCTTCGTAGCAGAGTGGAGGCTCGGTGGATGCAGGCAGGAGAGCCGGCGTTGGAGCAGGGGTTGCTTCACAGTAGTGGGCAATTCGAGGCAGGCCTCAGCTTGACGGAGGTGAGTCGTAGGATAGCAGCAGGATGGCGATCGTTGCTGATCCATGTGCAGTGGTGGGTGGTGCAGCAACAGGGGCCGGTGACGCTGCTGCGCTGCGGTGACTTGGCTGTGGTTGTTGGTCGAGCACATGCTGCAGCGGTGGCTTCTGGTCGAGAACGAGCTGTGGATGTGTGGGGGTACGGGGGATTGGGAATGTGGGGTGCAGGTGCCGGTGCCGGTTCCGGTTTTGGGGCTGCTCTCGGTGCTGGCCAGTATACGCGCTAGGTGGAAATCGTGACGACACGACTGAATCAGCGTGAAGAAAGCCCCAGGGGCCGAAAGAGGGGCGCGTCGTGTGTTTTGACGCGGGAGTGTCCGATGTTCCACGATGCGGCGGGCCATAGAACAGTTCTGGTACCGGCTGTGGCGGTGGTTCTGGCAGCGGAGGAGCGCGAATCTCTCCCACACGACAACCGGATGTCCGGAAGGGCAGATCCCAGCAAATCTGGCGACGCCTAGATCCGGAATAGAAGTCCACATAGTGCTGTTGTCCATATGCTGCTCTTGACGCCTGTAATTTTGTCACACGTCGATCGATTGCTTCCCAACGTGATTCCAACCTGTCGAACCAAGCCATGATATTTTCTAACCCTAGCGATGAGGCGTCGACCGTGTTAGGGTTTGTATACTAGAAATCACCTTTCGAGTTATTGAATACTGTAAAACTCTAATAATTATTTTCCAATGAATGCAACAGATTATTTTTATCATAATGTTGTTATGTTTTACATTTAATGGATGTTTATTGCATATTTAAATGTATAAGCGAACATAACATAAGTCTAAGTCTTTGTTCTAGTAGACCGGTTGTGGGGTGCGCTTAATTTAAGGTACGCGGTCAGTTCTGAACAAAGAAAAATAAGAATTTCACAACCCAGATAGACCTAGACTACCTATCGTGAAAGGTTGCAATGTCAGTCCGATTATTTCTAAGCCTTATTGAAATATGATGACGTTGGTGTGGTATAGCACTGAATGGATCTAACAGCAAGACGAGTCTTTATGCTATCTACTGAAAGACGAGGTCTTGATAATTAATTTCTTAATCAATGTACGTTAGCATTGAGCATACGATATTGAGTATCTACTACTTTGACTTACCAAAGATGCGGGTTTTTCGTCACCCAACGATCCAGGTATATTGGGTAGTGGTGATCATTATCTAGCGGTGCTAGGATTGCTATTATGTTGAATCGTGCGCGAGGAGAGTCTCGTTTGATAACATCCACAAGAGGAGCTCGAAACAAGTTTTTATTATTCGGAACCTAGCTAGTTGGAGTTTAATTACTCTATGAATAATAAATAAGAGTTTCTTGCTAAGTCCACTCTTGGAGAATAAAATATGTTAATTAATTAAGTCCATAGCAGACATTAATTAATTAATGGATGTTTCTATCTTAAGCGCGAGAAATGAATTTAATGAATAAAAGGAAATCCGGAATACTTGTAATTTTGGATTTGGAAAGGCAGTGCAATATTACTTCTGTAGTGGCTGCTTGTAATATTCCAATATAAGCTTATATTAAATTGTGGGTTCAATTTAATTAGTAAAAAGCTAATTGGGTGAGACAATGTCCAAATTATTCCTTAGATCCCTGACTGGGCCCAATATGTGACTTAATATAAATAGGAGAATAAAGGAGACAGAAATAATAATTATTATTGCTCCCAATTTTCGTCCCCCCCTCTAAAGAGAGAGAGTTCGAAAATTACTTCTTCCGTGAGCTGAGTTCTGTCTTTATTATTCGAGTCCTAGTGTTCTGGTGAGATTTGCCCACACAAATATCAGTATACAGTCCGGGACACCAGTCAGAAGATCCGAGGTCGAGTACTGAAGATCTTCACGAGGAGACGGAGCAAGCCATCATCAATTCTTGATTGAATCAACGAGGTAAATTGGCTAATTCCGTAGTAAGCATGTTTTAGGGATTTTATATGTTAAGGCATGTTTTAATTCAAGTTATGAGCATGATACATGTGATAATTACGCGAATAGATTTTGTCTAGATAATCTGCTAAATAGATCAAATTATGTGATCCGTTAGAACATGCACGCTTCTGCTGCCAACCCCTTCAATTGGTATCAGAGCCATTCTCTGGCTCTGATTATTTGGATTTAAATTTCGCGAAATTCATGTATGCATGTATTATTTGATTTCGAAGCATGTTCTTGGTGTTTTAATTTATTATGTATGATGAACTCAAGAACTATTGAATCAAAGAACTTGAATTACTCGATCATACGATACGTGCGATCGAGGTAGGGATGTCGAGACAGTGGGAGCCGGGGAGCCACGATCACGGGGCGACGCGCAGACAAGCGAGGGCTCGCGCGCGCCGCCGCCTGAGACCGTAAGCCCCAAACGCACCCGCGTCGAGAACGACACGACAATTGGCGTGGTGTGGTGGTTCGTCCGAGAACCACCGAGACACCAGGCACCGAGAGCTGCAACCCTAAGCGGAAGGTTGGAGATGGCCGAGAGCGGGCGTGCCACCGTGCGCGCTGCTGGCCGAGAGCTCGCGCTACTCGACGGCTCGGATGTCCGAGACGGGCGTCAAGACGCTGGCCGAGAGGCGCCCGCCACCGCGTGTGCGCCTGGCCGAGAAGCATCGACACCCGACGAGCCGAGACGCCGTGACGGGTGCTCGCCGCTGGCTGAGAGGAGCCGCGCCTCCGCGCACGCTCCTGGCTGAGACGCTGGCGAACCCTGACGAGCCGCTGGCCGAGACGCTGGCACGCCACCTGCGCGCCGGTGGCCGAGACGCCTTGTGCGTCGGATTCCGATGAAGAATTCGTCGGATTTTCGTCGTTCATCGTTCGTGCGAACCTCGTACGATGAGATAACGATGAAATATTATTTTAATGATTATGTAATTATTTTATTAAAAGATATTATTAAAATATTATTATTTAATGGAAATAAAATCTTTTTGGAAGATTTACCTAGATTTTAGGAATATTTTTATTATTATCTATATCTTTGGAAATAAATAATATTATTTTATTCCTAGATGATATGGATGAGAATAATTTAATAGTTTCCTAATAATAATCTAGATTTTAGGAATAATTTTATTATTTTCTATATCTATGGAAATAAATAATATAATTTTGATTCCTAGATGATATGGATGAAGATAATTTAATAGTCTCATAATATTTAAATATCTGAGATCCTAATAAGGATAGATATGTATCAATACATTAAATAATAAAATATCTCTTCCTAATCTTGAACATGGAAATAATTTGAATTTAATTTTTCATGTCTTATTAAGAATTAAATAATTTAATTATTTTAGATATATCTTATAGTACACATGAATAAGAATTAAATACTAGAACATTATTTTCTTAATGGAAGACGCCAACTATGAATAAGAATTTAATTATCCAACAAATTAAATACGAACAGAATGTAATTAAGCTTTTATCTGTCTAAAGGCTAAGGATAATTAAAGAAAAACCATAACCCGAAATATCTAAGCTATAATTACGAACTCAACGTTTGTATATGGTCTCCATCAATTGGTCTGCAATTTATGAAGCCTTTTTTCTAATATTATCGCCACCTGCTCTGTGGGGACAATAATCCTAAGAAAATAGCAAGTTCATAAGGCAGACTTCTCAAATATAAATAGTATGAACTAGAATGTAGTTTCCAATATTATCGCCACCTGCTCTGTGGAGACAATAATCCTAAGAAACTGCGAGATTCAGAAGTTCACACAGGATTTATGGGATAGCTTGATCTTGTTAGCAGCACATGAGCATTGTTATGAGAGTGTGTTGTAGGAATGAGATTCTGTAATGCTAAATTCGGTGGTCTTGCTTAGGCAACATTAGGCGGCCATGCCACCCTGTGGTCTCTGGACTATTCGTCGATGATTGTGACCAGTAAAATTGTAAAATTTTAATGCGTATTGACCTCCTCTGGAGGATACAAAATTTTAATATTACACTTGTAAGATTTTGAAAAGTTTTATAGTTAATCTAATCAAACTTCTTACATAAGTTTATGACAAATGGTAAATACTCTGTTTTGCAGTGCAAATCAAATCGTCAATATGTCGTTCAATCCTCTTTCTGTAATTCTTAAAGAAAACAAACTCGAGGGCCAAAATTACATAGAATGGAAATAAAATCTGGACATCGTTCTCACAGCAGATGAGTACATCTTTGTACTCACAACCCGCGACCTCCAGTGCCGGCGGCTAATGCTGCGGCAGGAGTCAGAGATGCACACAGACGGTGGCATAAGGAGAATGAGATGGCTAAGTGCTACATGTTGGCTTCTATGTCTTAAGTACTCAAGCATCAACATTCAACCATGGATACAACCGCCGAGATCATGCAGAATCTCAAGAATCTTTTTGGTACTCAGAATCGAACGGCTAAGTCTCAAGCCTTTCGGAGTATCATGTCGAAGACAATGAAGGAAGGCTCGTCTGTGAGGGACCACGTCCTCGAGATGATGGGCCACCTCAACCAAATTGAGGTCTTGGGAGGGACGATCGATCCCGAGTCCCAGGTGACTATTATCCTTCAAAGTCTTCCCCCTAGCTTCCAACAGTTCAAGCTCAACTTCGAGATGAACAAGAGGAACTACACCTTGATAGAGCTGTTGACTGAACTTCAGTCGGCAGAGGATCTTATGATCCAGGCTAAGGCGGCCATGATGACTTCGGCGCCTCGTTCCTCTGGCTTCAAGCCTAGCGCAGGAAAAAGGCAGGCACCGAACTCAGGACAGGCCAAGATAGCTAAGGGAAAGAAGAAGAAAATGGCAAACAAGAAGCCCACGGGGAAGTGTTTCAAGTGCGGAAAGAAGGGGCATTGGAAGCCAGATTGTCCTAAAAAGGGCAAGGCTACAGATATGCACCAAGCTTTAGTAGTCGAGTCATGTTTGGCTTCGAAGTCTACTTGCACTTGGGTTATTGACACAGGAGCCACTGATCATATTTGTTTTGATCCTGACTTAATGCAGGTGACAAGACGGCTACGTGATCGTGAGATCGAGGTCCAGCTGGGCGACGCTACAAAAGTGGCGGCCGTAGCAGTGGGAGACATTTATTTGCGTTTTAGTAGTGATAGATTTTTGATTTTGAAGAATGTTTTGTTGATACCTTCTTTTAGAAGAAATTTAATTTCAGTTTCTAAATTAGTTTTTGATGGATATTCGATTTCTTTTAATGACAATTGCGTTATTAAGAAAGATGGTTCTTATATCTGTCGTGGTATTATGGAAAACAATCTGTACACAATCACATCTACACAGTTTAATAATCGCAAATCAGAACTCAATACAACATCGAAAATTTCAAAGAAATGAAAGGAACCTTCAAGTTCAATGAACGAAACGTACTTATGGCACCTTAGACTTGGTCATGCCAATGAAAGGAGGATCCATTCTCTTGTTAAACAAGACCTTATTAAAGGTCTAGAGGAGGAACCTTTTCATAAGTGTTAGTCATGCTTAGAAGGCAAGATGACCAAGAGGCCTTTTCAGGCTAAGGGCAATAGCACCAAGGAAGTACTTGAGCTCGTTCATTCTGATGTATGTGGACCAATGTCTACTGAAGCAAGAGGTGGTTTTCGATACTTCATCACATTCATTGATGACTTCTCAAAAATTGGATACGTCTATTTGATGACCCACAAATCAGAGTCTTTCGATAAGTTCAAAGACTTTAAGGCTCAAGTGGAGAAGTATCATGGTAAGACTATCAAATGCCTGCGATCTGATCGTGGAGGCGAATACCTCAGTGCTGAGTTTTTGGACTACTTATCGGAGTCGGGTATCCAATCCCAATTGACTGCGCCGGGGACGCCCCAGCAGAAAGGCGTGGCTGAAAGAAGGAACAAGACCTTATTAAACATGGTCCGATCGATGATGAGTTATGCACGGCTACCTACTTCGTTTTGGGGACATGCCTTGCTTTCTGCAAGACATATTTTAGACAATTTACCGTCAAAATCCGTACATACTACTCTTTATGAGTTGTGGACTAGGCGCAAGCCCAATCTAGCACATCTCAAGATTTGGGGTTGCCCGGCTCATGTATTGGAAAAGGATTCAACTAAGCTAGGATCAAGGACGAAGGTATGTTTGTTTATAGGGTACCCTAGAGGAACGAAAGATTATGAATTCTTTAGTCTCCGAGATAAGAAAGTTATTGTGAGCACTCACGCCACATTCTTAGAGGAAGAACGAGTACCAAGTGTACAAACAATTCCAGAAACTTCAACTTCTATTCCAAGAATTGTAGTGCTGCGCCGCAGTGGAAGGGTCTCACGTGAGCCCGAAAGATACATTGGTTTGGGGGAATCTATGGATCACTCCTCAGACATCAATGTATTAGATCCCTGGAACTTTGCGGAAGCGTATGCAGATATCGATCATTGCGAATGGGTGAAAGCAATGGATTCGGAACTACAATCTATGATAGACAAAGACGTCTACGATTTGTCCGTCCTACCCGAAGGATGTACTGCCATTGGGAGCAAGTGGATATATAAACGTAAACGTGGACCCGATGGACGAGTTAAAGTCTTCAAGGCAAGACTAGTGGCTAAGGGGTATACCCAAAAGGAAGGTGTCGATTACGACGAGACTTTTCCCCCAGGGGCCATGCTCAAATTGATCCGGATACTATTGTCTATAGCAGATTATATGGATTGGGATGTATGGCAGATGGACGTTAAGACTGCGTTTCTAAACGGCGGTCTTGAGGAGACCATCTACATGGAACAACCTGAAGGTTATGCCATAAAGGGCAAGGAACACATGGTTTGGAAGCTTAAGAAGGCCATTTATGGCCTTAAGCAAGCATCTAGATCATGGAACCAGTGTTTCGATCAAACTGTTCGCAAGTTTGGATTCAAAAAATGCCCAAGTGAAAGCTGTGTGTATAAGAAGGTTGAAAAGGGGAATGTAGTGTTCTTAGTTTTATATGTAGATGACATTCTTCTAATTGGAAACAATAAAAAGATGTTGTCATCAATACAAACATGGTTGTCAAACCAGTTCGAGATGAAGGATATGGGAGACGCGGGACACATCCTCGGGATCAAGGTTCTTAGGAATCGAGAAACGAAGATGTTGTGCTTATCTCAAGAACCTTACATCGAAACAGTACTTAGTCGCTTTACCATGCAGGACGCCAAGAAAGGTTTCTTACCTTTTAGATATGGCATCCATCTATCTCAAGAGATGTGCCCCAAAACGCCGTCTGAGATACAAGCAATGAGAAGGATTCCATATGCTTCGGCAGTTGGAAGTCTCATGTATGCAATGCTTTGTACGAGGCCTGATATTTACTTTGCTGTTGGCATGGTGGCAAGATATCAGTCGAATCCGGGCCAAGGACATTGGACTGCCGTAGAGAATATACTCAAGTACCTTAAACGGACTAAGGACTATGCTCTAGTTTACAATGCAGTCGAGCTCTGTCCTTTGGGATATACTGACTCATACTTTCAAGCTAATCAGGACTCAAGAAAATCTACTTCAGGATATGTGTTCACCCTAGGAGGTGGAGCTGTAATTTGGAAGAGTGTGAAGCAGAAATGCATCGCGGACTCGACCATGGAAGCCGAGTATGTGGCCGCTTCGGAGGCTGCAAAAGAGGCAGTATGGTTTAAGAACTTCCTTATGGATTTAGGTGTGGTTACGAATCTGCTCAAGAGCATCACGGTTTATTGTGACAATTCTGGTGCTGTGGCAAATTCGAAGGAACCGATAGTTCACAAAGCGAGCAAACACATAGAGCGGAAGTATTATATCATAAGGGATATAGTGCAGAGAGGAGACATACAAGTGGTCAAGATTGCGTCAGAGAACAACCTGGCAGATCCTTTTACAAAGGCATTGGCGGTAAAACCGTTCGAGGGCCACGTTGAAGGGATGTGAGTTCGACTCATTCAAGACCTCAACTCGCTTTCAGTATAAGTGGGAGAAATTTGACGTGTGCACACTGTTTTGTATACTCGAAAGCTGTTTTGAGTATAAGTGGGAGATTGTTAGGGTTTGTATACTAGAAATCACCTTTCGAGTGATTGAATACTGTAAAACTCTAATAAATATTTTCCAATGAATGCAACAGATTATTTTTGTCATAATGTTGTTATGTTTTACATTTAATGGATGTTTATTGTATATTTAAATGTATAAGCGAACATAACATAAGTCTAAGTCTTTGTTCTAGTAGACCGGTTGTGGGCTGCGCTCAATTTAAGGTACGCGGTCAGTTCTGAACAAAGAAAAATAAGAATTTCACAACCCAGATAGACCTAGACTACCTATCGTGAAAGGTTGGAATGTCAGTCCGATTATTTCTAAGCCTTATTGAAATATGATGACGTTGGTGTGGTATAACACTGAATGGATCTAACAGCAAGACGAGTCTTTATGCTATCTACTGAAAGACGAGGTCTTGATAATTAATTTCTTAATCAATGTACGTTAGCATTGAACATACGATATTGAGTATCTACTACTTTGACTTACCAAAGGTGCGGGTTTTTCGTCACCCAATGATCCATGTATATTGGGTAGTGGTGATTATTATCTAGCGGTGCTAGAATTGCTATTATGTTGAATCGTGCGCGAGGAGAGTCTCGTTTGATAACATCCACAAGAGGAGCTCGAAACAAGGTTTTATAATTCGGAACCTAGCTAGTTGGAGTTTAATTACTCTATGAATAATAAATAAGAGTTTCTTGCTAAGTCCACTCTTGGAGAATAAAATATGTTAATTAATTAAATCCATAGCAGACATTAATTAATTAATTGATGTTTCTATCTTAAGCGCGGGAAATGAATTAAACGAATAAAAGGAAACCCAGAATACTTGTAATTTCGGATTTGGAAAGGCAGTGCAATATTACTTCTGTAGTGGCTGCTTGTAATATTCCAATATAAGCTTATATTAAATTGTGGGTTCAATTTAATTAGTAAAAAGCTAATTGGGTGAGGTCATGTCCAAATTATTCCTTAGATCCCTGACTGGGCCCAATATGCGACTTAATATAAATAGGAGAATAAAGGAGACAGAAATAATAATTATTATTGCTCCCAATTTTTGTCCCCCCCCTCTAAAGAGAGAGAGTTCGAAAATTACTTCTTCCGTGAGCTGAGTTATGTCTTCATTATTCGAGTCCTAGTATTCTGGTGATATTTGCCCACACGAATATCAGTATACAGTCCGGGACACCAGTCAGAAGATCTGAGGTCGAGTACTGAAGATCTTCACGAGGAGACGGAGCAAGCCATCATCAATTCTTGATTGAATCAATGAGGTAAATTGGCTAATTCCGTAGTAAGCATGTTTTAGGGATTTTATATGATAAAGCATGTTTTAATTCAAGTTATGAGCATGATACATGTGATAATTACGTTAGAACATGCACGCTTCCGCTGCCAACCCCTTCAGGCCGTCCTCGTAACGTCGCGTTGCTGGTTGGTGCATTCCGGAGTGTAGCGCGGGGGTAACCGCAGATTGCTATCGCTGCGGCGGGTTACCATCGGGAAGCGGCGCGATGTATCGCCGCGAAACTCCTGAGCATTGCCTCCGGTAAGGAGGCCGACAGGCGGAGCCACGTCATCTGCGCCGTCCATGGAGAGCTCTGGATGAAAGCACCAGTTGTTAAGGATATCGATCCTCAACGTCGAAATTTCAACACTATCAAGAAACGGTTGTCGTCGTTGTCGAGCGCCCAACGTTTGGGTCGGTGACTTGAACGGCAGCTGAGCGTGAGATTTACTCGTCGGCAGCCTTAGGAGAGATTTCTTGTTTCCTAAGCAAGTGAGCCAAATAATGATACTAACGTCAAATTTTCATATGTTTAGGACTAAACATGGACTTTATTCTTTATACAAATTGATATGATCATCGTCGCTTGTTTGATGAACGACAAATAAGCAGCTAAAAACGCGGGTGGATAAACGACGCAATAAATGGATGGATGGACTGTTTGATAAGTTGTGTAATCTAATGGATGATGCCACAAGTGAGTATATTAAATTTAGTTTGATAAGTGGATAAAAGCCTCAATGAACTAAAAGTTCAAGAGAGATAAAACTCATAATATTACTCGCTTCATCCCACCTAAGATGCTACACTTTTTTTAGTTTGTCCCAACTAAGATAAGTGGAAAAAAGCGTCAAGTGAACTAAAAGTTCAAATGAGATAAAACTCATAATATTACTCACTTTATCTCAACTAAGATGACACACTTTCTTTTTAGTTTGTCCCAAAAGTAGGATGATATTATTTCTAATTTTGAAAGCAATAATGTAACTTTAGTTTGTCCCTAAACCCTAACTTTGTTTCTCTAATTAATACACCCTAACTAATTTTGAAAACAATAAAGTTCTTTTTCTCCGATTAAAATATTCAAGTCTCTCTTATCTCCACTTAATACTTATATCTATCTTTCCCCTTCAATTAAACACATCAACCAACAACTCCTAAAATCATGTGCCGACTATAAATATGTCAAATTAGGCAGAACGGAGGGAGTATTAATCTTCAAATGTGTATTTTTAGTTCAACAATGAGGCATTTATACAAGCAAAATAACCTAGACATAAAAATTACTAAAACTTAAAGAAAATAAAGTAAAATGGACCCTAATCGATAGAAGAAAAAAATATTGAAGCCAATTAATAATAAATACTGGTTAACAATTTCTCATAAACTTATTTAAATAAATTAAGAAAGAAAATAAATACCAAAAAAAACTTAATAAATTTAGAAAATCCTAATTTATAAAAGAAAAACAAATCTAGCTGCATCACAAACATGATCAAAGGTTGAGTTTTCATAGCACAAACGCGAGTGCGAAAAGCAACAACCCAACCAAGATTGGGTGTCCTAATGCGACGGGAGTGGCAGCGTTAGACGTGGGTGAGGGTGCTGGCAGGAAGCAGGGGAGTCCATCTTTGCCACCGCGGCATATACTGCCGAACAAGGAAGGCGGATATTGGCCGACCTTGGGGATGTAGTTGAAGAGCTTTTGAGAACAATCGTTGCTTCCATCGTTGAGCTGATCCGCAATAGGGCATGCCAACTCTTTATAAGCAGAACAACATTGGTCTGCAGGGTAATCTGGTCCTTTGCATTTGCTCGTTAGGATAGTATAGTTTAGGTGTTCAATGTCCACAGAGCAAGCTGTTCAGTTAGACAACATGTAACTTCTTCATTTCAGAAAACATATTTGATAGGTTAGATAAGATAAGTTATAATAAAATTTGTCTAGGATTAAATTAGTCATAGAAATGAAAGTAATATTAATAATGAGATACAATCTAATCTTGATATTATGGAGGCAGGCTAAAATATATATATTCATGGGCTGAACTTTTGAAAAAAGTACAACCAGATAAGATTAGTCATGACTTTTAATAACAAGTAAAGATGCCTCTAAACGGCCCTTTACTATATTAACAAGATTACTAATATGTGTTGCTGGGCACCGTGAAAAATATATTTGCGACATTTGGGAAGAAAGTAAATTGAAACTATTTATATAACTTCAGTGTATATAGACTGCAGTAGAGCTAAAATAAAGATACACCTTAATTAGAACAATAATTGCAAATGCCATCAATCTAAGTTGAAATATCCATATTTCACATTGGAGGCAATTATTCTTAATCACTAATAAAACTTACGTTTCAAAGTCTGAAGGAGACTCCTTCCACTACCAACAACAGCATCTGCGCATCGACACACCAAAAACTAACTTCAGATATATATATATGTATATTCTAATTTTTCCTCTTATCTTTATCTTTTTTTCAATAAACCTGAAATTAAGTCGGAAGAGGAGAGTGGAGGCGCCAAAATTAAGAGGAAGAACACAAGTTGGATCTGATGGGAAGAATTCATGACCGAATAAACTTGGAATTGCAACTTGGATGAAACTCTCTCTCTCTAACTTACAACAACAAACCTACTACTACTACTACTACGTTCTTCATTCGAAAGCATACATTTTGAAACTGGAAAATGGTCACTTGGAGTCAACCCAGACCCCCTTCCCTTCTTCGGTAGAATACCTTTTTGAAACGCGTTTTGCAGCCAACCAATTGTAGACGTAGATACACACATACTATTCTATTATCTTATTTTGAGTTGTTTGACAATTCAATATATTAATATCTTGTTATTGTTGAAAACGTGAGAAATTTGAAGAGCTTTAAGCTTTTCATTTTCTTAGTCTTTTGGCTTTTTACTTGTAGGGTAGCCTCCAAAATGTTTATGAGGTTCCTTAATGCCAAGACCTCTCATATGGTCACTCATATCCTATAAATAGGTGTGGATTTGAGAGATAGAAAACACACCAACAAATCATTCTCTCCTCTCTCTAGCTCTCAAGCATTCTAGTTCGCACTTAGGAGTATTGCATTGCTCGGTTCTCGCCTCTAATTCAAGTTCGCCGGAGCCTACGAGTTTGAGGTGGTTCAACTCGGTTTGAGGAAAGTCGTTTCATCTTTGGGGACGTTGCGTCAATCCGTGAGCACTAGCCGGGGCGTATCTCGTCTTGCAGAGAGAGGGATACCTTGACTCGACTTGAAGAAGACTATAGTTTGCATTTTGTTCTTTTTATTGTACTCATTTTGTTTTATTTACCTCCTAGTTTGTTGTTCTTTTGTAATAGCAAGAGTTTGCCCGTGTAAAGGCTGCAATATTTCCAATAATTATTTTCGGTTGTTTTGACAATTCAATATATTAATACCTTGTTATTTTGGGTTGTTTTGACAATTCAATATACTATCTTCATATACTCTTAATATTCACTAAACTTTTTGATATTGAATGATACAAATTTTAATATTAAATTAAAATAACTATACTATGTTGAGTTGAAGATCAATAAATAGAAAGAAAAAAAGTAAGAAAAAATGGTGAATCATATTATCAAAAATAATAATAATAAAAAGTGACAAATTTTTATAAACATACCAATATAGAAAAAGAGATTGTTGATTGTGGACGAAGATACTAGTATACTCTATCATTTCATTCAGTGGGAGAAATAATTTCTACGAATTAAACCTCCAAAACACATGATTCAAAATCCACCTGACATGTATGATAAAACTCCAAGGAAAATAAAGTTCAAATCTTCAAAAAAGTGGTTATGCTACATAAACTATTTACCCCCTAAGAAAATTAACCCTAAATGCAAAAAGAAAACACACAGCAGAAAATAAGAAAACATAAAAATTTGTCAATTTGAGATTATCTATCTTTGAACATGAATATATCAAATTATGGACTCCTAATTAGACTTTCCTTCCTTACTAATTTGTCCTTTTATAAGTGATGCAGTAGCCGAGTCTGCCGTTCCTTGCGACTTGGTTAGTTGGGGACCAGATTTCTCCACTTTATTAATATATTCTCTTTTTTCCATTTCTTGTGTTTGTTGTTTCCTATTTTTTGTATATTCTCCAATTATTTATGTTTATTTATCCTCCCCTTATTTACTTTTGCTATTATCATAAGTGTTACGTTAAATATATATAAAAAAATTAATTTAAGATCATTAAATAATAATCTTTGCAATCTAAGAATCTATGTAAAATTACATCATATTATAATTTTATTGTTTTCTTTCGCTCTCCACTTGTTTACTTTTCTTGTTTCCCTAATTTTATTATAAATTTATATAAAAAATTATTTTAAATCATTAAATAATGATTTTTGCAATCATGTCATGTAAATACAACGGTTCTTTTGACATCGATGTTGCTTTTAACAATAGCCATTGTATGTATCTCTAGTTAACATTGATCGCCCTCTAACTATTTCTTTCTCATTGTACATCTCTCTCTCCCCTACTGCTTATGTCATAATTGTTTTTGACGACAATGATATAAAAAATACTCCAACTGTTAATAGTAATTAGGGTCCCCAAACACTAAAATTCTAGCTTCGCCATTGCTATTATTATTGATAGGAATTTTATTCTACCACCAGAAAAAAAGTTCAAAAAATTGATTGGTCGGGTGTAGAAATTTATTTTGATAGTATATTTTAAATTTCAAGTTCGAAATTTAAAAAAAAATAATTTTCATGTGTTTTATGATAGCGGATTTTTCATGAGTCACATAAAAAAATTGAAAACTCCGATTTTAACTGTAGCAAACTATAAAAAGTATCTGGATAATGGGGTTGCAGGTTACACGATTCTGGTATCTGTTAGAAAAATATCTCCAGATGTCTCAGGACAATGGTTTAGTACCTTACATGGTTTTCAAACTATTTTGCCCTTTTATCAATTTTTGTTTAAAAAGATATTTTAGTCTTTATATTTTTATTACCCTCTCTCATTCTTCTCCCTGTTTTCTCCCAATTTTTATCTCTCGTCATTTTAATTTCTCCCTCATATATTTCTTTATCTCCCTTCTCTTAATTTCTTTTATTTTAAAGAGTAAATAAACATACACATAAAATAAAATATCATAACAATAGTTTAATTTTGATATATATTATTTTAAAATAAATTAGAATGAAAAGTTATAAATATTAAAAAATATATTTAAAAAATTGAGTCAGATTCTCTATATTGCCCTAGAAGTTTATAAACAAATAAAATATTCTAAAGGACAAATTGCCTGTAAAGTCATAAACTTTCGACATAGTTTGGGTTTTCCCGTGAACTTTAAATATTGCATGAAAAGTCATGAACTTTACCGAATTGTGTAAATTTCCCATCTGACCCGACCCGATAGATTTATGACACAATTACTTATTATACGTGGCGCACCGGAGGCGTGACTTGGCAAAACTCCACTAATTCTGATTGTTTCTCTTCTATCTTTGCAATCTCTGACCCTGGATTTATCACAAACATACAAGTAGCACAAATGAAAACATACAAATCGAATTTAGCATACAAATTGACATAAACATACAAATCGAATTTCACAAGTCGAATTTAGCATAAAAGTAGCATTAATTCCACAATTCGAATTGAACCCTAAATTTGTCATTTGCCAAGTCACGCATCCGGCGCGCCACGTAGGATAAATTTGTGTCGGAAATCTGTCGGGTCGGGTCAGATGAGAAATTTACACAATCCGGTAAAGTTCATGACTTTTTATGCAACATTTAAAGTTCTCGGGAAAAACCAAACTATATTGAAAGTTCATGACTTTACATGAAATTAGCCATATTCAAAATATAAAAACACAAAATAAAATAAATCGATGATTGTATTCGTTTCTCTCAAAAACAACCAAAGACTGAAACATGAAACATATGTATAAATAGAAAAATGTCTTCCAATCAATCATCGCTATATATAGTTTATTAGTAACTATTATTTACAAATGACCAGAAGGGTATCCACTCTTTTCTTTTTAGTCCATCCCATAAGAGTATGCACTTTTTATTTTTGAAAACTGTTTAGTCTCTATTGAGGCGAGACTCATTCTCCACTTAAAATACTTTAATTAATTTTTCTTTCTATCTCTTTTTTACTTTACCAATTGTGCATTAAAATTCATGCATAACTAAAAGTGCATATTCTTGTGGGACGGAGTAGTATATGATAGTAGTAATAAAATTTTATTTTTGAGGAAACATCTTTTTTATTACATCAGCTATCCCAAATGAGCAAAATTAGTCTGTAACATTTCATGATATCTTTTGAGGTTCATCAACTATAAGCTAATATCAATTCAACTACTTTTTGGCTATTTCCAATATTTTTATGATCAAAGTACCTTTAAGGCCATGAAGGACAATTCAATCTATTTATCCTCTCATTTTCATTAAAGTAAGGATGTTTCTTTCTTTATTCATCCACTTTCTTCTTTCTTCTAATTTATTTGGGATTAAGTTTAATAGTTTCTTATACTATTATTATTAATATATACCATACCTTATTTGAATATTATGATATTACTTTCTAGTGCTAGTTAATACTTTTATATGGTTACATTCTCAATTATTTAGAAAAAATTAAGATAAATAATTTATTTTAATGAATCTTGTAATTTTATTAAACTGAAAATTTAAGTTAATCATAATATATAATATGTACTACATTGAAATAAAAATGTAATAAAGTAGAAAAAATATGATTCACGAATGGTCAAGGGAATAGATATGAGAACTATGAACAGTTTTCATGATGTTGTTGTAAATGACCTAATGATAATATTAAGACGCGGCATTATGATATTAAACAATTGATAGCAACTATTAATTTTTTATTTAATTAAATAATCATAGATTTAAATTAATCATATATTCAACTAAGAATGCCATAGTCTTTTTTATTAAATTGACTATTGATAATTTCAACTAATTTTTGTAGACTTCAATTACTACATAAGAGTATATAAAATAAAACTTAGCTGTTTGAATTATTTAAGATTCTGTGTATGTTAATGAATTTTAATTTATTTTTAATTGTCAATTTTGTATTGCACTTAAAAATAGCATATTCTTCTGTGTATAGCTTTAAGATTGAAAAATTAATATACCTTCTAATAAATTCAACTACTTTTATATACATATATTTACATATATTTATACCTAAGTTATTTCACTATTAATATTAAATATAGTACATGATTTAAAATATTACAAATAAGTAAAACTAAACGTAAATAATTAATAGTAATAGAATATTATCATTAAGGTATTTTTATTTTGAAATTAAAATTAGAGGGAACATCTTTTTTGGTACATCAACTATTCCAAATTACATACTTTTAATGAAAATGAGAGGGTAAATAGATTGAATTGCCCTTCATGGCCTTAAGGGTACTTTGGTCATGAAAATATTAACTTACAGTTGATGAAACTCAAACGATATTATAAAATGTTACGGACCAAATTTGCTCATTTAGAATAGTTGACGTACTAAAAAAAGATATTCCCTCTTTATTTTTATAAGTACACATTGGCATTACTGTTGAAACTTGAAAGTAATAGTGAGAGTCAGGATGATGGGACGACATAGACTTAGGACACAAACAGCTCAATATTATTAAGACATAGTATTATTTCATGAAAACTCAAATCAATATATAAACGACACATTATAATGAAAATGAAAATGAAAATGAAAATGAAAATGAAAATAAAAATAAAAATAAAAATTAAAAACCAAATCATAACAAGACTTGGTAAAGTAACGGTTGCATGTCTAGCGCCGCATGTTGTCCTAACAATGTGTTATTCACAAAAACAGAAGCCACACACCCTTCCCATCTAAATCTTTGTCTTCATCACAATCACTCTCTTTCTTCTTCTTCTTCTTCTTCTTCTTCCATTCCCAACAATCTCACGCTATGGAAAGAAAAGACGATGACGGCCCCGCCGACGACCCTGCAGCCGACGAGGCGATGGTCCTAGACGCCGACGTGGTCGACAATCTAGAAGAAGCCGGAGACGAAATCGAAAAGGGCGAGCCCTCTTCCGCGGGCGAGGAAGGCGAATTCCCCGAGGATCTCAAGGAATACGCCCGGAAAGCCCTCGTCGACCTCCGATCCAAAGTCGAGCTCGCCGTGTGGACCAACAGGCTCGTCAAAAACTCGAGCAAAACCAACGACACCCCAAAGAAACACCACCATCACCACCATCACCATCACCACAATCACCACCACCACCACAAAGGGAAAGGAAAAATGCAAGAGAAAGACGAGCAAGGCTCAGACTCAGAAGAAGCAGAAGGAGAAGGAGAAGGAGGAGATGCTAATGCGGAGGCGACGGACGTGGACATAAACGTGTCCCTGTGGGGAGTGCCGCTGCTGCCGAGCAAAGGGGACAAGACGACCGATGTTTTGCTGCTGAAGTTCCTTCGCGCGAAGGACTTCAGGGCGGGGGAGGCGTTCGAGATGCTGAGGAGCTGCCTGGAGTGGAGGAAGAAGAACAAGATCGACGAGATCATGCACGAGGATTTCGGGAGTGAGTATGATAGTGTGAGCTACATGAAGGGGCTGGACAGGCAGGGGCATCCGGTTTGCTACAATGTGTATGGGGTGTTTGCGGATGAGGAGATTTATAATAGGACGTTTGGGAATGAAGGAGGGAGGGACAGGTTTCTCAGATGGAGGCTGCAGCTGCTCGAGAAGGAGATTCTCAAGCTCGATTTCTCCCCCGGGGGGATCTCCACCTTGCTGCAGGTTAACGATCTCAAGGACATGCCCGGCCCGTCTAGGCGCGACCTCAGGCACGCTACCAGGGACGCTGTCGCCGTTCTTCAGGATAACTACCCCGAGTTCGTCTCCAGAAATGTGAGCTTTTTCTAATTTTTTCTCATTATCGAAATGTTTGGTAAGTGGACGATGCAGTGTTAGTGGACATTGAGGTCCACAAAATAGTAAACTGTTAATTCTAGTAGCATAAGTTGTAAATAAACTGATGTGTCAGAATGTTGTTCAAAAGTTTCCTGATTTTTATTTGTCTAATTTGAAGTGACATACTTAATATTTTTATAGGACGAAGGAAGTAGCATGGTGTGAGTTAAATATATTGATGACTAACTTATTGATAGTGTGATCTGTGTGTGTAGATATTTGTGAATGTTCCATTTTGGTATTACGCGTTCAATGCGGTTCTATCGCCGTTCCTAACGCAAACGACGAAGAACAAATTCGTGTTTAGCCGTCCATCAAGGGTGACAGAAACGCTAGTCAAGTAAGGAAATTAAAGATGGTTTAGTGTATATGTTAGTGAAATTTGAGGTCGAGTATAAGAAATGCAGGTACATCGCCGCTGAGGAGATACCTATTGCCTATGGAGGACTGCTACGAGAAGAGGATCTTGAGTTCTCGACCAAGGATGCTGCTTCTGAGATCGTCATCAAGCCCGGAGCAACTGAATGTATTGAGATCCCCGCACCAACGGTAGGTAACCAATGTTATGATTACATCATAGGGTCCTATTCCCCTAAGACAAATGAGTACTGAGAACCGTATCAGTTCGCTAATATCAATTAACATCACAAAACATATCAGTTTCTGACTTAAATAGAGTTTGTTGATTCATGGATATCAGTAGGGTTTTGTTATATTGAAAGTGAGTAACTGATATATTTTTATTATGCTAACTGATATTAATGAATCAGCGAACTGATTGGTTTTCAGGTTCTCTCATTTTAATGTATTGTTTGGAAAATGTAACATACAGATTGGAGTTACAATCGTATGGGACGTGGCGATAGTAGGGTGGGAGGTTAACTACAAGGAGGAATTTGTGCCGTCGGATGAGAAGTCATACACGTTGATCGTAAAGAAGCAACGGAAAATAAGCTGGCAACAGGAGCCCATGCGGAATTCTTTCACGAACAAGGAAGTTGGTAAGCTGGTCATCACGGTCGAGAATGGTATGTTCAAAAGGAAGAGAGTTCTCT
Source organism: Salvia splendens (assembly GCF_004379255.2). NCBI lineage: Eukaryota > Viridiplantae > Streptophyta > Magnoliopsida > Lamiales > Lamiaceae > Salvia > Salvia splendens. The sequence goes on from NC_056052.1 coordinate 19,518,161, forward strand.
ACAGATATAAGATCAAGAATAGTGAATCAACTTCCACTTCTTCATCATGAATATGATGCCTCCAACCATATTTTAGCATGTTAAATTTTCTTTTAATGGGATAAAATAGGTGTTTTTGACAATGCTTTTAGTTACATTCTTGGTTCAGATTCATTTAGGTATAATTGGTAGCATATGCAAGTAGAGACAAAGTTCATCTATTATGGGAGACTGTCGCATTCCCTAAATAAGATTATGAGAAAAACTGAATTTTTTGTCTCGATGTTTTATTTTGTCATTTTGATAGGAAACGATTAATATAACTGCTTGGTTTTACAACTTGCTGTATTTGTCTTGTAATTTGAATCAAGGTTGTTAAGTCTACTTTCGCAAGAAAATTAGAAATTTTTTTGATAAACAAACTGAAGATTTGACTTAAGAAATAGTCACTCTCACGAGTTTATAAACATAAAACAATAACAAAAATCAATATAGACAAAACTAAAATATGAATACTCTAATAAGTTAATAGTAGAAAAAAACATTATTTGTAATATACACATGAGGTTTAATACAAAATTTATAAAGGGCAAACTACTTTATAAATTTTGCAATTTTTCAGTTTTTCCCATGAACTATGAAAGTAGCATACAAAATCATGAACTTATCAACCGTGTGCCGTTTTCCCATATCGGCTATTCCGTCTACGAAGCGAGATGACGTGTCTTTTTAGCTGACGTGGATATTGAGTGGGTGCTGACTTTTTAAATCTAATCCTGATTAAGACGACACGTTTCTTAGTCGGCACGAGATTTAGAGTTGTTGATTAATACTCCATTCGTTACATAAAATTATCAGCATTTGAAATAGCACGTGAATTAATGCACAATTGGTAAAGCAAGAGAGATGAGAAGAAAGATAGTAAAGTAGTGTTAGTGGATAGATTATTATTAGGCATAATTTGGTAGCTATGATAACTATAGATTAGATTATTTAACCTACATTATTGATCATTTGGTAGCATAGATTATTTATTTCTAAAGCCTATGATTAAGGACGGGCCCGTTATAATAAACTCTCATATTATAGATAGATAAACTATCTGGTCTCCATGGTCTAATTATTTATCTGCATCAATTTTAAAACCTGACAAATCTATATTTTTACACAAATACCCTTATATTAACCTTTTTTTTTACACAAATATCGTTTTTTAATTATTTCTCTACGTCAGTTCCATCATTCACAAAAACTGAATCTATGAGATCTCCTAATGAGATAATTACCGATTTTACTTCTAATAGAAAATAATAACCTCAAATCTAACTAAATCCTAACAAATACCTAATTACCAAATTTAATTTTAATAGAAAATAATAACCTCAAATCTAACTAAATCCTAACAAATACCTAGCCACACGTAAATCCTAAACTATAATAATAATACATATGCAATCAAAATGAGATAACAACTCGGTACTCTCTCCATATCTCCATTCTTCACAAACTTATCTCTTTTCTTTCATGTTTATCTTCTCATTTGCAATTACAGTGCAACAAGTTTTATCTACACATTTTAACAAACAAGAGACGTGCACAGTGAAGCTTACTAAAGAAAATAACATTTATTAATAAAAACAGCTACATTTAAAAGTACCATATGCTAAAACCACAAATTTAAACAAAACAAACCATGCATCATATTTGTTAACAAAATAAAAAAAGAACACGAGCTAAAACCCAAGCACTAGATAAACCTTACTACCAAAGCAACATAAATGAGACTTTCATTTCTCGCTAAGAATGTACATCACGCTAAGAATGTACATCACGTAAAAGTCATGAGCATCATCAGGTAAGCCCATAAAGAAATCTAGTCAATCTCTATCTTTGATGACGGTATCACAGATATAAGTTTGTCGTGAATAGTTAGACCAAGAATTTGACCCAAACGATCGTATAACTCATTTCTTGCCTTGCTTGATCAATAAACATGTGAAGTATGGAGTGTCACACATAATCCCATACCTTGTGTTCTTTGACTAGTGGTCGACAACCATTTTTGAACCTTGATGCTCAACCATGCCTAACCAACAACGAGAAGAACAGATTAATGCACAAAACAAACAATACAAATTTCGCACGTAAAGAAGGAACAAAATTAATGCATGAAAGAAACATTACAAATTTTGTATACCTCCTGTTGCAACTTTTGTTGGACGGTAAATTAGGCAAATGAGAGGAGTCCCATTTATAAAAAACTTAGAGATGGAGACCTGCTTCATGAACTAAACGTGGAGAGAGTGGGATTAAAATCACTTGAGAAGTGAAGTGATGGAATGAGTAATGGAGACTTGAGAATTGAGAGGGTGGAGTAATGGAGAAGGAGGTTGTGTAACGGAGATAGAGGCTACATGCCTTTTTCTTCTTAATTTTAAAAGCAACCCTAATTATTATGAAAGTTAATTGAAAGGATAATATTGTTATTATCTATTTTAATCTATTATTTTGGAAATTCTATCAATAACATAAAAAGTAAAACAGATATATCTTATAGTCTACCAAACGTATATAATAAGTTATTAATCACATTTAATAAGATAATTTACACTAACGATAATTTAACTTAGGATGATTTTACCAACCTACCAAACTATGCCTTAGTGTTGTAAAGTTGTAATGATGAACCATAATGGTATAAGTTGTAAAACTAATGTCATTCCTAAATTCACCGATTTGTCCCAATAAAATTCATGTCTTATTCCCAAATTCTCAATTTTGGCAATAAAACTCATGTCATTTCCAAATTCACCGATTTAACTTAAACATAGACCAATTACACAAAATATAAAATCATACTTATAGAAATGCATGAGTTCCATCATAAAACCAACTGGTGAGGATTGGTCCATAAGATGATTGGTCCATAAGATTTATATAACGATTTAAGTTTGCTGCTCTTGACACCGATGTGAGAAAATTGTATGTTATTTTTTTAGTTTCAATTGTCAACACTCATCTGTAAAACTAATCATCACTCGTGACCTCACTAATTTAACCTCCTCTACCCACTCAATCCCAATCCCCTCACATCCCCCGCCTCCTACTATTATTTATCTCAACTCTAGTTTTATAAACTCTTACAATCTTCTATTCTTTCACTTGTTACACCTTTTTTACTCATTCCATCGCTCCTGATATTCCTCTTGCAACCTTCCCTACTTCATCTAATGTGTCTACATCTTCCACATTCACTAGTACCTCTCATTCCTTCACATGTTACTTGAATTGGTTGCACAACTAGTACGCAGGTTATAGTTCGACTAAAAACAAATATGATAGAGCAAGACAATAGGGCATCAATTCATTACAGATTTAGGGGATGTATTGTTTACAATTTATAATCGGAATTACTCATTAGAGCTAGCTAAAGACATACGAGTAAATCAAGAATTTGAAGACACATAAAAGAAGAAGAATAATTACTAACCAATGGACATGATTCTTGAAACTTGTTGGAACTTTGCAATAGGGTTCTCTTTTTTAGCAGGGCTTTTCTTTTTGAGGGATTTGCAGCTAGCTAACTAGATGAAGTATATTTACTAACCCTAGGTTATTTGCTAACTAGTCGACATGATTCTTGAAACTTGTTTAAAACTTGTTAGAAGAGGGGTTTTTTTTGCAAGGGTGGGTTTTCTTTTTAGGGATTTGTAGCTAAATTCTCTATTTTACTAAATTTTTGGAGGGCTTTGCAGATAAAGAGTATTTACTAAATTCTCAATTTCGCAATAAAACCCGTGTCATTTTCAAATTCTCTATTTTTTAAGAGACGAATGAGTATATAAAAGTAGACATGCATTCCACTAACTTTTTATAATTATTTCCCTTTATATTTCTCTATTCTCGTGTCGAGTCAAAGTGGAATATTTAATCCGAACGAGGAGTGATTGTTACTATGACCATAAAATCTCATTGAAGGAGGGGCTAAAACCACCGGTAAATATAAAGCCTTAATAATGCATGAACATGGTCTCACTTTTTTTACATAGTGCAAACAATTCGAAGTTTGTCTTAACATTGTATATCAATTCGACAACATATAGTGCATATATAGATGTAATAATCATGTTGATTACATAACGTCTAGTTTTAAACAACTTTAACTTCAATCTCACCAACTCTCTTTACAATCATAAGGAATTTCAGTCTCCTCCGTCATACCATCGTTTTCAATCTCCTCCACCATACATAAATTAGCTTCAACATCATCACTGAAGTAATCATTATCTCTCCTCAAAGGATCTTAATCTTCGTGTTCGAAGGCCATCTTTCCTTCGTAATGCTGAAATAAACCATATGTATCTATAATTGCATTACCTCCCTGGTTTCCTTTGCCTTAGGCATCGCTGAATCGATTCTTGGAATCTTTCTTTGTTTATGTTAACCACAGACGCCGGAATGAGGATTGGATTCCCTTTCTCCGATCTGAAAATTAGAGTGATACGACCCCACGTGACGGGCCCATGACGAGGCAGCTACGAGAGGGGCTTTCCACTTTCATTCAAAAGGCCATGCGGGAGGAGTCTATGAAGGCGGATGAGTCGACGATAAGGATCGTGTTGAAGAATGAAGGCTAACCGGGGGTGCACGGAACAACGAGGCAGAAGGAACGCCTGACCGAGTGTTTTGCCCTTGAAAATTGCCCGATCGGGCGAACAGGTGGAGGACTCCAAAAGGAACACCCGGCCGAGCGTTTTTCACCTTGAAAATCTCCCGACCAGGGAAAATGGCGACACATTCCAGAAAGTTCGCCCGGTCGGGCGTTTCGCACCTCTCATTTCGCCCGACCGGGCGAATCACCCAGACTTAGATTTTGTAAGCCATTTTCTAGAATTTTGGGCATTTTCTATAAATAGTATTTTTCCTCTTTTTCAAATTAGACTTGGATTAACATTGAATCTTGAGAGATTTGTTTCCCGGGTTGTCTTTCGTAGTGAAGCATAGATCAAGTAGAGGCATGCTTTGAGGATTGTGGTTACCTTGATGATTTAGCCATGGATGCATGTTAGTATGGTGTAAGTGTAACATCCCGAATTATAGGGCTTGACGAAAGATTTGGTTATGTGATGAGGAATAGTAGTTAAGTTAAACTATAAAGCAGAAATTTAATACGAAATGTAGATTATGCGATTTTCGGCAATTTGTTATACCCACGTAAAATCGTAAATCGAAGCTAAGGGATAATAATTTTATAAAACTGAAATAGTAGTAGAATTTTAGTTTTATAAACATGAATTAAAATATGTTTATGTTCCTTTATTAATTATAGGTGTGTTGTATATAAGCACATATTTATTTGCATGTGATTGTTGAACCATAGGTTGCAAATATGAAAATACTACTTAGGAAATAAAAGTTTGGAAAAAGAAATGATCACGTAACATGTAATCAATTGTGTATACTTATATGTTCACTTATATTAATTTAAAAAAACTTATTTGTCTTTGGTGTTAGTACACGTGTGATGAGTGCATGCAAACAAGAGAAATACAAATAGCTTAGTCATAGATTATAATATATTTATTTGGTTACCTATGCTCCTAAGTCGGCAAGTAGTTTGTTTCGAGTATATATGATGCAAATGAGAGTTAAAAAAAAAGAGGGAGATCGAGAGAATAATGGAATAAAAGCTCTTGAAATCAAGAGAAAAGAAAAAAAAAAGATATGTTCTTCTCGGGCAATCATATACGCACACATGGGATCAAGCGTTATAAATTATCAGATGATTCAACGAAGGAACCTATAGTGCGTTTTGGAGACAAAGGAGTGAACCTAGAAGATAGAGAAGTATCAAGGTGAAATATGCTTATGTTCATAAGCCTACGAGGTAGGATATCCTTACTATGAACTTTACTTCTCTGGTTTGAACTATGTGAACTAAATGTATAATAATGTGTTGTTCTATGTGATAATTGTATATATGTCATTAGAAGACACAAATGGAATTATTATGATATTTATAAACCTGATATGAAAGTTTTACAAAGAAATGGTATAAATATAATTATATGATGATGATAGAAATAATATGGTGTGAAATGTGATAATATGTGTTGAAGTGTGTATGAATCACGCTTTTAATTTTACATATATTATGTGGTTGATTGCTATATGTTGATTGTGGTGAATATTTGGGATATATGGTGTGAACTAAATATGGTTATGCGTTATTTGATATTGATGGTAGAATACGATATGTATATGTGATTAGTGCAGCAGATATATTTAATATGTTATATTCGAATTATTTGGTAGGATAAGATATGAATATGTGATTGATGAAATTGATATGTTTTGCATATGATATTGGAATTATATGAATCATTCGACTAAAGAGGATCTGTGACGGTCTTGCCCTGGATCTGAAATCACAGTGGACATATTGGGACCTTTGGGTCAAATCATATTGGGACCTTCGGGTCAAATCACAGTGGGACCTTCGGGTCAAATCATATTGGGACCTTCGGGTCAAATCACAGTGGGACCTTCGGGTCAAATCATATTGGGACCTTCGGGTCAAATCACAGTGGGACCTTCGGGTCAAATCATATTGGGACCTACGGGTCAATTATATTGGGACCTTCGGGTCAAATCATATTGGGACCTACGGGTCAATTATATTGGGACCTTCGGGTCAATCATATTGGAAATCCCGGGCAGATACCAGGACTGATCCGTCACAGAATAATAAAAATGAATAGAGAGGCATATGTATATGGATATGAAATTGTTTATGATATGTGTTGTATATTATTTCTGATTATATGTATTTCGGTATATGAGTACCTTGGTGATCGTTATATGTGTTTGAAATGGGTTAACGTTTGCGATTTGTCTGCGTTGGTGTGTGGATAAGAATGTGACATAAAGTTATAAATGACTGAATGACTTTGGATATGGAAATAGGACGTATGACAGATTATGGGAAGTAATATGCTTATAAGATAAGAATAAGTGTGAATAAATAATAATTAGCTAATTGAATAAATTAAGGAATTATATGGAAAAATGTATTTTGTAAGTAAGTATATGAAGAATTATGTTATCTGGAAAACACGGTGAACGTATAGATGTTGTAATAAAGTGATATGTGGTAATACAAGAAAAGAATGATGATATATGATGTCTTAAGAAATGACAACATGTGGAAGGCGATACGGAAATTAATATGTGTTGACGAGTAAAAGATTAATATAGTAAATTATTCAAGTGGGAAGTGCTAAGAATGAATGGTTATAAGTAAAAGATAAATAATGTAAAAGTCTCAATATAGTTTAGATTAGAGAATTGATTTTCATAGTTTGGATATATCTACTGAGCTGTGGAAAGCTCACTCCTATCTTCTTTTACCCCCCGCAGGTTAGAGTTGATAGTATGTCAGTGTGGTTGCGCAGCTTTGCAATTTTTGGCGGGTCACTGGTAGTCAACATGGTTAAAAGTCGTGGCATGTTGTATAATAGTTCAATCTTTGATCTTCCGCTGGATAAATGTTAAGTTTTTAAATTTAATAGATTTTAATTGTGCTTTTTAAAGAAAATGGGAAAAATTTCAGTACGGGTTGTCGATACTGAAACGTGACATCCAGTATTCGGTGGGTTTACCTGCCGGGTAAGGGGTGTTACAGTAAGTGCCTTAGCTTACTCCATCAATGACATTTTATTCCTTTTTTCCACATTATCCATTGTTGATCTTGCTTGTTTTAGCTTAGATTCAATAGTTCGTGTTGGATCTATGATTTGTCTTTTTTCCTTTGATAAATTGAAAATCTACTTCACAAAAATATTAGATCAAATGGATCTTAGATCAAACATCTTCAATTTGGGTTTTCCTTGAGAAATGGATCTTACAATACATGGATCATAGAGTTTTCCATGATATCAGAATCTCTATTGCTTTTATTTTGAAGGAGAAACTTGCATGGTATGAAAATATAAAATATTCTATGTACTATAAAATATTGATATATCATGCTATTCTTCTGTTGGGAGAGGTCAAGTAATTAGATTTAAATAATAATAATAATAATAAATAAATAAATAAATAAGAAATTTGAGATAAATAGTACTCTTTCCGTCCCCATTATGTGTTACAGTTTTTCATTTAAGTCTGTCATTTATTAATTGTCTCACTTCACTTTTACTACTTTTGATAATGAATCACATTTCACTCGCATTTTATTATAAAATTAATAAATAAAAGTAACACCCACGTACCACTAACCTTTTCAACCCACTTTGTTTTACAATTCTTATAATTTGTGTTGGGTTAGAGCACCCGCAACGCGGGCCGCCGGCGTTCCGCGTGCCATTCCGCCGGAACGGTTTCGCGGCGGAACGCGTTGCGGCGCATGGTTTCGTCGCGGTTCCGTTCCCATTCCGTGCCGGGTGCCGACGGAACGAAACGCGGCAAGGTCTGTGCCGCCACGCGCTTCGGCGACGTGGCGCTCCCAGATTCGGGAGGATATCCCCGTTGCACCCACCCAGGGAGGAGGCCGAGGCGGTGGAAGCTCCAGGGTTGCGTCTGAGGCGGCCGAGGAGGAGGAGGAGGAACATGAGGATGAACCGGAGGATCTGGACCGGCATCCGTACAGCAACGAAGAAACAAAGGCGGTGTACAACGCCTGGCTCACCGTCTCGTACGATCCCATCGTCGGGAATCAACAAGCCGCCAAGTGCTTCTGGGAAAAGGTCCGTGATGTCTACCACCAGACTAAGCCGAAAGGGGCCCGGAAGCGGAAATATACAATGCTCCGTGCTCACTTTGGCCGAGTCGACGTACAGGTCAAAAAATTCTGCGGCATCTACTCGGCCGAAGCGGCGCAATACCAAAGCGGAGCTTCGGGCGCCGACATTCGCGACTTTGCGCGTCTTCCACCAGGACACCGGTCTACAGTTCAAATTTGTTGATATTTGGCAGCTCGTCAAGGACGAGGAAAGGTGGGCCGGCGGTGTCCGCTCGAGCTCGGGCTGAACCTCAAAGCGCACGAAGCACACGGCGACCGGCAACTACTCGTCTGGTGACACCGGTGAGGCCAGCGAGGGTGAACCGCAGGTGTTTGGGGGTATGGGGTATCCAACGCCCGACGAATACGGGGGATCCAGCCGTGGGCGCCGTCGGCCGCAAGGGACGAAGGCGGCGAAGGCGGCTAGAGCGAGGAAGGGCCGAGGCGAATCAAGCCAGCCGGCCTCGGGATCGGGCTCGCGGGGAGGCTCGGACACACTTATGGAGGCGTACATGACTGCCACAATGGCGGACACTTCCCGCTTCTCGTACGCCCAATTCACGGCCTGGTGGAACGGAATTGTTGCTATGGCAGCACAACTTGGCCTTCCGACTCCCCCTAAACCTCGACCGCCTCCGGAGGATGATTCGCCGGCGGAGTAGTTTTTTTATTTTCCCACGTTTAATTGTGTGTTTTTTAATGTGTGTTTTTTATTTTTTTAGGATTTTAATTGTGTGTTTTTTATTTTTTTTAAGTTTAAGTTGTAATTTTTTTAATGTTGTGTGTTTTTTAATAAAGTGTGTTTGTTTTAATTGAATTGGGTTGGAAATAAAAATAAGAAATGAAATTGAATGAATAGTAATTTAAGGAACGGTTAAGGAACGGCTAAGGAACGGAGGGTTGCAGGTTCCGTTCCTTAGTTAAGGAATGGAGTAAAAAAGTACAGTAGGGCCCGCAAATAGTAGTTTAAGGAACGGTTTAGGAACGATATAGGAACAGCGTTGTGGATGGCCTTAGGAGACGGGGAAATAGTATATACCAAACCATGGCTGCCCTATACACATAATCACGATTGACGGGATGAGACACCTCAAGGGTGTGAATTGAAGATAGTCCAACAGCCAAGAAGAAAGACGCGCATCCACATCAAAAACCGTAAATCATAACATTATCAATCAATCATAATAATTATATCTTCTTTAAAATCATAACTTTTTCCTAAGACTAATCAAGCTTATTACTTTTGCAATTGAAATACAAAATTATAATTTTTAATATTATTATCAATCTTTCTATAATAGACAACATTGAAATTAATATTGTCATCTTTTAATTAACACTTAAAATATAATAAAATCATTTTATCCAAAACAATGTCGATTTATTGTCACATTATAATATTTTTTTATTTTGACCATTGTGGAAAAATTGCGAGAAAATAAATTTTTTAATTTTATATTTCAATTTCAAAAGTTAGAACGTACTACCAGATATCAAATTATTAGGACATTAAAACTAATAGTATTACATGAGATCCATACTTCACTTGCTTTTTTTCACATACTTGCTTTCCAGTATTAACCATTTTTAAAATCAGCACCAATTAAATAGGAGTACTATTGGATCAATAAGAGCATCCCCAACGCTTGGAGACGGGCCGCAATGAGCAAGTCCCGGCCCGGGCCTTGCGTTAAACAGAGGAGATTTGCGGCCTGGGACGGTCCCGGTGCCGCAGTTGCGTCCCGGGGCTGCTCCCGGGGTCCGGCCCGGCACAGGGTTAAGCGAGACGGGATGTGACGCGATGCGGTCCGACCCGGTGTTATATGGGGTTCGGGCCGAACCGGGCCGGAAATTCATTTTTTTTAATTTGAAAATTTATCTATAAATACAACTCCATCCATTTTCATTTTTATTCAACTTCATTTCTCTCCCTCTCACACTATAAAATTCGAAAAATGCCTCCTCGTCGTGAAGGTCAACGAGCAATTGAAGCTCAAATGGCCCGAATGTTAGAGACGGCGATACCCGCAATCCAAGAAGAAATCAACAACGAGGTGGAACGCTACCGAGCTGCTATTCAAGCGTGGAACGAACAACACGTCCGGGTACCACGTATTCGGATGTATATCCACCAAGACCGTGAACAAGTTGGTTTGCGGCTTTTCACGGATTATTTCTCTAGAGATCCTCGATGGAGTGATCAGATGTTCCGCCGTCGGTTCCGGATGCGGAGGCCTTTGTTCGTACGCATCGCAAATGCAGTTATTGCTCGTGACTCGTATTTCATGCAAAGTGTCGATGCTGTCGGGCGACAAAGTATATCGACTTTGCAGAAATGCACATCCGCCTTACGCCAACTCGCTTACGGAACGACTGAAGATATGTTTGATGAGTACCTCCATGTGAGCGAGCAAACTGGACGCGATTGCCTAGCTAGATTCTGTCGGGCAGTGGTCGAAGCATTCAAGGATACAGACTTGAGAAAGCCAACGACCGACGATGTTCGCAAGTTGGTGAACATGCATGAGCAGACCCACAGCTTCCCGGGGATGCTGGGCAGCATCGACTGTATGCACTGGAAGAATTGTCCAATGGCTTGGAGAGGACAATACACTAGCGGGCACAAGGGCACACATCCAACGATTTTGTTGGAGGCCGTTGCCGACCAACGATTGTGGATCTAGCATGCCTAATTTGGTGCCACTGATTCGAACAACGACCTCAATGTGTTGAACGAGTCTCCATTGTTCAACGACTTGTGTGCCGGGCGAGCGCCGAACGTAGAGTTCACGGCCAACAATCGTCGATACAGTATGAGGTACTATCTGGCAGATGGGATCTACCCTCGATGGCCCGTGTTCGTGAAGACCATCACATGTCCGACAACGGATAGGAGGGCATTGTTTGCCCAAAAGCAAGAGGCGGCTCGAAAAGATGTGGAGCGTGCATTCGGAGTCCTCCAAGCACGGTGGGCTATGGTGAAGGGAGCGGCCCGTGGTTGGCACCGTCCACTGATTGCCGACATCATGTATGCATGTATTATAATGCATAACATGATCGTTGAGGACGAGGGAGAAAATGTCACTTTGTGGAACGACGATCCGCTCTCCAGCACTAGCAGTAGCTACACTGTCACTGACCCTCCCGTGCAGGGTGTTCCTCCCAACGTGCGCAATGTCATGGCCCGTTCAGTGGCGATACGCCAAGAAGAACTACACACTCGCCTCCAAGCGGATCTAATTGAAGAAATTTGGACACGCACCAACGTTTTCCAGCATTGACTTTATGTTTTAATGTTTTTTTTTTGTTTTGGGAATTTTTAAATTTTAATGTTGTAATTTTCTATTTTTCGACTGAACAATGAACTTTCCCGGTTTAATTTTTCAACGTATTCTATTTTACGAGTAAAATATGTTGGAGTTGTGAATAGTGCAATTTAATAGTTGTGGCATGCAGCGTCAGAGTAGTTGTGGACTGAGACTCAAATTTAAAGGAATGATGACGTGGAGGGACTTGGGGCCTGAATTGGGGATAGGTTTGGGATGCTCTAATACAATAAAAAAACTTGGCTGTTAATTGGAGTATACAATAAAGTCTGTTTCACGGCCTTACCGAATAAGGGGCTCCAGTCCCTCCACGTAACAAATACCCGGCGTCAATTCATTCATGGAATCCACAACTGAAAATGTAGCTTCTGTATTCAATCGATTACAATTCATCAATAGTTGTTTAGCGTCAGTTGATCTCAAAAAAAGACTAATCGCCAACACAACCATGGCATCCAAGGTCGCCGTCATCGGCAGCGGCAGTGAGCAGCATCACCCTTCTTCTCATTTTTTTAAAGTAAATTTTGCTTAAATTAGCTCGTATTAAACCGATTTACCGGCGATCACGCACTTGATGCATCGCAATTTCTCAGTTTCAGGAGCAGTCTGCGCGTCGATTCTCGCTAAGAACGGTATATCCGTCACCATTTTTGAGTCTGCCAGAGGCCCCGGCGGCCGCATGTCGCAACGAAGGTTTTGCTTTTTGTTGTTTATTTGTGTCTACTCTGCTTCTAAAGAAGAATCATTGAACTATTTATGTATATTTATTTGTTTAGAGAACATTGTGAAGATGGGAGAGAGCTATCGTTCGACCATGGTGCGCCTTATTTTACTTTGAACGCCGCCAATTCAGAACTGCAAAGTCTAGTTAATGCCTGGGAATCAAGAGGTCTAGTGGCTCAGTGGAATGCTAAATTTGGCTCTTTTGATTATAGCTCGAGAAGTTTTGTCAGCGTTTATGAGGTTAGAAATCAGATCTTCATTCTGATATTTTGCAAATTTACACCTTAGTTAGTACTAGTGGGATGGATTATAGAAACGTTGTTCTGCTGCTTTGCTTGAGGTTGTGTGGAAAACTGTCACAATTATGTTTATTGTAAGTAGCTTCTCTATTTATTCTCTCTTGTGCTTGTATGAAGTAGATAAGACTGCAAACTTTTGTTATCTCTAGTGGGGAATTCTCCGAATTTTGGGGTGCCACATGCTTCCTCCAATTTGTCAACAGTATTTAGGACTCACCATGAAAAACCTTCAATACTATGTATAACCAGTTATCATTTATGGTAATTCCAAATTAGGCCATAGTATTGCAAAAACAACAGTAAATATGTGTGTGTACTAGGTGCTGATGCATTTTTCTTTAAACCTTGGGAATTCGTGTTTTACGTGTCACGTTCTGGATAAGCTGTATTCATGCACTGATGACTTTTGTATCCCATGAAAGTTATTATAGAAGAGAATGTATTCCTTCCTGATGTTTAGATTGATTCAGGATCAGGAAGTGAGCACGAGATATGTTGGTGTGCCGGGGATGAACTCTGTCTGCAAAGCATTATGCCAAGATCCCGGTATAGAATTTAGGTTCATTAATTCTGTTCTTTGGGCACTCTGGTTCAAGTGTTCATAACTTTTTTCTGTTTTTCTTTTTCAATTAGGGATTGAAACCAGGTTTGGACACACTATTGGAAGGTCGGATTGGTTGATGGATCAAAATGCATGGTCCTTGACGAGCATCGATGGACAAGATGTTGGCCATTTTATGGGAGTGGTAGCTACAGACAAGAACACTTTTTTGTCTAGGTTTACAGATGTCACTGGAAAACAGCCACCTATTGGTATAATTAACGATTTCAGAATGACTTGTACTGTGTTCAGTGTACATATCTGCTTGTGGTGTTGGTGTTGTTTCTCATATGTAAATAGTACTAGAATATGTCGTTTTTGCATATTCTTCAAAATCTGACATTGCATTAGCCAATCAATTCTGATAGCAGTCAGCAAAATAGAGTTTTAGGTAAGGAGTGAAGGTTGGGGGAGTGGCCAAGAGTAAGGGTGTGAGAGATAGGATATAGGTTGTTAGGATTAGGGGTCTGTTAGTAGTTATCTTGGTATCCGAGTACAGTTTGAGTCAATAAATAGCTTAAAACTGGGAAGCTAGAATCTACCTTAGTTTCCTTGGCTTGCATGTTCCATTCAAATTAATATTTATTCTTGATTTTCTTGACAATTGCCTGCACAAAGTTCCATTTCTTTTTATAATATTAACCAATGAATTCTCACTCTTGTGAAGTTGTTCAAATGGAGTTCAATGAATGACTTGACATATGTTATATTTATCTCCATTCTTGTCTTCTGTCTACTAGTTACTGGTCAAGCCTTGCGTATTACTCCTTATTCCATCAACCAGTTTATATGTATCTGTTACTCTTGTGACTCCAGATTGGATGTCAGTAATGTGGTATACTTCCCATTAATCTAGTTGCTTATTTTATGTAGATCTGAGTTCAGATTCAGGAGACGGCTTTCAGATAAAAGAAATTCCAGCGTCTCCTCGCTTTGCTCTTATGCTGGCATTTTCAGAATCACTTTCATCTGTAAGTGTGTTCAATGTTCATTCACCATGTAATGTAGGGAAAACGTTACAAACTTCCATATTCTGTTGAGCTCCTTCTATACTTCTATATGGCCATGTTGTTACTGAACTACCAGTTTTGTGAATGTAAATCCGAGTCAATGCAGAGATTCCCTTCCTATGATCACATCATACATCACCGAATTTTAACTATTTCTTCATCTCTTAACTCTCTTGTGGCTAGATACCCATAAAAGGTTTTTCATTCAAGAACTCTGAAATTCTAAGCTGGGCTCATTGTGACAGCAGCAAGCCGGGACGTTCAACTACTAGGTTGGTATGATTTAGAATATGCTTATAAATGTTTTTGCTTGCATTTCTTTTATTTTTCTCTTTCCCCCTTGAAGTAACACAAGTTTCCTCCCTTCATGTGTAGTGAGCGCTGGGTGCTGCACTCTACTGCCAAATATGCAGAGCTCATCATCTCTCAAGCAGGACTCCAGAAGCCTTCCCCTGCATTATTGACAAAAGTGGCTGAGGAACTATTTCAAGAATTCCAGAGAACCGGCATTGACATACCACAGCCTTTTTTCAAGAAAGCTCATAGATGGTTTGCATCATTCTATTGTTATCTGTTTACACTAATCTTGAATAGTAAACTAGGATGTACATAATATTATCCCTTGCGATGGGGCATATTCATCCCACAGCCTTCCTTATGCCCAATAATATTTAGTCCAATCATAGGCTAGCCAATGCTACTTTCTACTCTAGATATTGAGATTGAGAACATTTATTCCTTTGTTTCCCATGTGTTACTAAATGCCTGCGAAATGGGAATGTCTTCAGGGGAAGTGCCTTCCCGGCTGTCAGCATTGCACGAGAGGAGAAATGCTTGTGGGTAGAAAAGAGGAGGTTAGCAATATGCGGCGACTTCTGCGTGATGCCTAATGTTGAAGGTGCAATATCTAGCGGCATCGCTGCAGCTGCTAAGTTCGTTGAAATGCTCGCTACTTAATTGGTATTTTGATGGTCAGTGGCTTATGAATTTTTCTATTGCCAATGTGCAAGCTGCTTACATTTTTACGTTCTAGCCTTCTAGGGGTAATGGGGCATTGTGTTTCCCCTTATTGATTGCTTTACAAGCATGGAAATTCGTCATGTCACAGTGTATAATCTATGGGGCATTTACCATTCAAGATTTATAATACACATTATTGGGCATATTCATCATCATAACTAGTAGGATTTTTTGACTCGTATCCCTTGCAATTATATCTGTTTTGTAAACTCTTGTGTGCATCTTCATCGATTCATTGGCATGTTGTATCACCTTTTGAAAATCTCATTACCTATTTTTCCTTGTGGTTAAATGTTACCCGATCTAGTAAAATATCTACACAATATTTTTCTTCACCAGTATTTTAGAATTTTTGGATCTAATCAAAACGACCTTTTAAATTCATATCACAATTCGCAAATTGTAATTCCAATTATGATGGTAATGGTAAAAATGTCTAAACTAAAATAGCTTGAACTGCTGTTTCCTGATTCCAACCAAAGAATGGGAGGTACTTGGATCATTCTATTCGAATTCAATATATTTGCGATTGAATAATACTCTCTTTCTCCACAACCAGTAGTCATATTTTTTACTTTAATATATCTATAAAATTTGTCATTCTTCATTCAACAAAGATTCACAATTTTAAATGAGGACGATATTAAAATCATGTAAATTACGTGTCTACTAAACAGAGAATAGAGAAATTCCTCAGGAAAAAAAAAACACTGTAAAACTTTTATCCTAAAAAGAATCTGATTCAGAATGTACCATGGTAAATATGCGCATCTAGAGTCAAATTTAATGTCTTTCGATTAAAATTAATCACTCCAACAAGAATGAATAGCAGTGTGATATGATCCTATATATCTCTCAATTACTTAGTTATATTTTGATTTACCGTATCTTTTCCATATTTATTTAAATATTTATTTTTTGTTCAATAAGTTAGGGTAGTAGTATTAGAGTATTATAAATAGGAGACTATTATCATTCTATTCAATCAATGAATGAAATATTATTTTGAGCCTAATTCTGGCACCCCACATTTTGGTTCTGAAGTCGCTGCCCGACGGGAAGCTCCCGCACACAGCCACCCAGATCTTATCTCCGCCAACCCTCACGGGCGCCGGATTTCTCCTTATCATCTCCGCCGACCCTCACGGACGTCGGATTTATCTGTATTTTGTATTTTCCGTTCTGCTGGTGCGTTAGGGATATATGATCCTTAACAACTGGCGCTTTCATCTGTGATCTCACCCTCCCACCATCTCAAACCGAAGCTACACCGCTGCCCGACGGAAAACATTCCG
This sequence comes from Salvia splendens, assembly GCF_004379255.2. Classification (NCBI taxonomy): domain Eukaryota; kingdom Viridiplantae; phylum Streptophyta; class Magnoliopsida; order Lamiales; family Lamiaceae; genus Salvia; species Salvia splendens. The sequence goes on from NC_056052.1 coordinate 19,535,196, forward strand.
CGCACAGCAACTGCTTTGGTTGCCGAGTCCCGCTTGTCCGCCAAGCTCTAGTTGACGGAAAACCCTACTTTTTCAACGCCCGACAGGAAGGATTCCCGCGTGCCATGTTGAAGTCAGACGGTCATCATTCACCACATCCACGCCTTGATCCGTCATCATGACACACAATCACCATCGCCATTTCGTTCACAAGCATACACAGCCGTTGCCCGATCTAGAGTTCCGCTATCGCAAAGCGTTGCCACACGGGTTTAACAGCTTTCAGCCGCCACCCAAATGTGTTCCAGCAGCTTGGAAGGCCGAGGGAAGAGAGCCCTCGCAATTCGACCACCCACAACAGCCGCTGTACCAGCCGGACAGGTACAGCCACTGGACGATTCGTAGAACAGCAGAGACTGCACGCGGGAAAGAGATTCATGCCAAGCTGGATCATCTCCTTGCTGCGTTTGATAAGTTGGAGAACAAGTGGGATGCCACGGATCGTCGTATCGGAAGATTATATGCTCTGCCACGACCTGAGCCGGCTCCCGACGGGGGAGACATCGAAGTGCAGGACAGCCATGGCGAGACCCATCGCCGCTCCTGCTCGCAGATGGACCAACTCCTCCACGACATCCTAACACGAGGTATCGGGGGCGCTTTCACGACCAACCTCATCCGTGAACCATTGCTAACAATTGGGATCAAGGGGGTGGGACGATCGCAGAGACCACCGTCGGCGACAGGGTTTGGAGGAGTATCTGAGGCGACACCAACATCTTCATAATGGCCGCGCCGAGCAGCCTACGTACCAGTCACCGCAGTCCGACCGATTGGTGAGTCACAGCACAGCTCTGTTGCCTGTCGTTGCCCCGCCACGGTCCGACTTCACGCACCGACCACAACAGTCCAACAAGTTTATTGATTCGGGGAAGCAGCGTGGTCTGCCCAATACTCTCAATCTCATGGTTCGTTCGCCTTGCCCAACCCAATTAGCCACCGTAAGTGATTACAACGAGAAACTGCGTATTTATAGATTGGAGCAAGCCGCCCTTCTCGACAGCGTTGCTCACAATGGGGGTGCTAATCTTGTTGTACCAAATGACGAGTCTTTGGAAGAGATCGTCAAGACCGACAATACGCCGCTGCAAGTGCTCGTCGGGGCATATGATGAGTAGATTGATGATCTTAGTGTTCCAACACATAAGGAATTGGAGATGAAAGAAGATATAGCGACTTTGCTGGAGAATGAAAATAAAGCCGAAGCCCTTCGATCTAGTTTAGAGTCGAAAGAAAAAAATTTCAGTCTGTTGACTGAGAAGCCGAGCAAGAGAGAGAGCATGGAGAATCAGAGCCTTGTTAATGACATCCAAGCTGGATTTGATATGAAAAAACAAGACAGTCAAGAGGAAATGGAAGAGAAGCGAAGGTTGTTTGAGGATGAACTTAAATTAAAAGCGGAATAATTGGGTAAGACAGAGGATGCTCACTCCGGTTCACAAATACTTGCTTGTGTCTATGTGGATTTGAATGTCAGTGATGTTACAAGTATGAATCCTCGATTACCGTCGCTCGACGTCGATGCAAGGTTGATTCCTCCGGAAAATGACACGATGTGTTTGAGCATTCATGGAGGTGTGGCAAAACTTTTCATTTTAGCATTGAATTGTCATGACAATAATGTGGCGGGGGTGTCCGCCATATCTTATACCCAACGCGGTTCTCTATTGGTGATTTTGGGTGGAAATGATGAAGGGAGACGCACAACTATTCGGTGGGCATTTGAGCTAGGAGGAGATACCGCGCCAAAGCTTCTACTTTCAACTCTCTTCATGGTTTTATGGTTCCCACCTTGAGGACAAGGTGGATTTCAACCGTGTGAGAGTTGATACGATCCTATATATCTCCCAATTACTTAGTTATATTTTGATTTACCATATCTTTTCCATATTTGTTTAGATATTTGTTTCTTGTTCAATAAGTTAGGGTAGTAGTATTAGAGTATTATAAATAGGAGAGATTGTTATCATTCTATTCAATCAATGAATGAAATATTATTTTGAGCCTAATTCTGGCATCCCACGTTTTGGTTCTGAAGCCGCTGCCCGACGGGAAGCTCCCGCGCACAGCCGCCCAGATCTTATCTCCGCCGACCCTCACGAGCGCCGAATTTCTCCTTATCATCTCCGTCGACCCTCACGGGCACCAGAGTTATCTGTATTTTGTATTTTCCGTTCTGCTGGTGCGTTAGGGATATATGATCCTTAACACAGTAGCCATGCCGCATCATAGCTTGCACAATCCTAGAAAGTCAATTGGACAAATGAGCCGAAGGCTCAAGGCCGGCGAGTCCTACAATATCTCATATTGGTGTGATACCGTCTATACGAGATCAAACTTTTGATTATGGCGGTGGAACTGAATCTTCGGCTTTGGAGATAGAGATTGTTAAGACTTAGGGTATGTTTTTAATCTTTACATTATAGGCGTTTGGTCTGTCGTTTACCGATTCCGATAGGCCCGTTGAACGGGCTCGAGCCCAAGTAATAAATGTTGTTATTCACATTTAGTGTATTATAGTGGGCGATGCCGATAGGGTCCGTTCCGCCATCCAGCAATTAAATAATAATTTTGGTAATTACCTATTTGCCCTCATATCAGCATTCCAAAATTTCACATTCATTCTGCATGTTTCAGATTTAGGAAATCCTCTCTCTACGATTCCAAAATACTGAATTCTGTCTACATTCATGCGACAACGGAGGTGAGACGGTCGAAATCCAGCACCCCTTTGTCAACGATAACTTCTTATCACAACAACAAATACAGTGTCGTACGCCGCCTGGTATTTGTCTGTGTGTTTCAGTCTTATTTTGGGTTTCTTGCCTAGGGTTTCTAGATTTTGGATCTAGTTGACGTTTTTTCATTTGTTCTTCCCTTTTACTTCATCGAGCGTAAATATAAATTTAATTCATTCTTAAGTTATTGTTCCTTTGTTTTTTCCAAATGTATTGTTCCTTTTGATTTGTTCATGAAAATATATATTTTTGCTTTCTCCACTAAGGCACTCATCATTCATAAATCTGGGTCTCTCATGAATACAGAGCAATTGAGGATTACTGCTCTTCAAATAAATTATTAATTAAGAAATTGTTGAGGATTACTATGCTTCTTCAAAATCAAGTTGTAACTAAGTAATTGTTTCATTTGCTTATTTGGGCAGTCATAATGTTTTTAGCCTTGAGTAAAACAGCAATAATTCATGCTGTAGTGCTGATATTAGGTAAAATTGTACTATATAATTCAACTGAGTTCAAGTTTGTGCTTATCATTGTAGTTACAAATACTTATTCAATTTCATGTTTGTAGATGCCTGCAGATCAGTTCACAGAACAATCAGTAGTGAGCTTGTTAGAAGACATACTCCGGATATACTTTATATCAAGGGTATGTATATTGTACCTCATTGTCAGCCGTTTAGCTGAATCCAAGAAAAGGAAAAGGTCCCAATTTGTGCTTCCATACAACATACTTAACTGATACTGATTGCCATGTGAACCTACGAATGGGACCGAAATGCCCTTGGGAAACCGTGCGTGATCTTTTGGGAACTAAGCTACTTGCGAGATAAATGATTTGTCTACATTGAAGAACAAGTTGCAATCTTTTTGGGAATTTTAGCACATCATAAGAAAAACAGAATTTGTGGATTTGATTTCTTGAGATCTGGCCATACAGATGCAGATGAATACCCAACAACACAGAGAGAAGGAAGCGGCGCCTAAAGTGAGAAGAAAATGAGCGCCTAAATTTATTTGTGATGTAGGGTTTCATTTTGATATTTTTGTAATTAAATGGTAAAGTGAGGATATGAATGTCCTTTTGAGTACTAAGTGAAGGTGTAATCTGGAAGTCTAAACACCCGATAATAAAAGTAGCCTTATTATAAACAGACATACCAAACACATATACTCAATGTATGAAATATAGGAAAGGGCATCGTTTAACTTATCTGAGTACCCTTTATCGGAACACTAACAAACGAACCCTTAAGAGGTTCGCTTGTTGAGATTTCATTTTCAATGTTAATTAAGCCATCAACTTCATGCGGGGCGAGTAATAAACGCAGAACATGAGGGCATGTTTGGCATTTCATACCGAGTTCAATAATCATAAATTCTGAGCCGTCATTTTCTTGCCTGCTTATTAGAGCATCCGCAATGGCGGACTTCCGTGCGGAATTCCCACGGACGTCCTGAAATTCCGTCGGGGACGTCCGCCATTAGGCGTGCCCGCCACGGATACGGAATTGGGCTGAGGACGTCGCAGGTCCGCGGCGTTAAGCGGAATTCCGCGGGGACGTCCGCCATTGCGTCGACTCCCTCGAAATTCCACTTTATTTCGTTTTTTTGTAATGTCTATATATACCGCGCGGAAGAGGTGTGGCAGCGTAGGGGTCGTCGTTGATGTAGTTTTTAATTATTGAAATGTATTTTTTTTATTTGGTGAAATGTACTTTTCTTATTTTAATGGAATTTTTTCCTTATTTTCGTCGAAATTTTAATTACGTAAATTGTTTACTTCCGGAAATTGTTTAATTTGTGAATTTGTGATTTTTTTTAATGTGAGAATTCCGTCGGGAATTCTGCCACTGTGCAGTGGGAAGTCCGTATGACGTGGCAGTGCAGTGGGAAGTCCTTATGACGTGGCAGGAGGTGTTTTTGGGAATTACGCGGGGAATTTCCAAAAACACCTAGTGCGGATGTCCCGGCGGAATTCCCCGTGTAATTCCCAAAAACACATAGTGCGGATGTCCCGGCGGAATTCCCCGCGTAATTCCCAAAAACACATAAAATGCTTTCGAAAATGACGAAACCAAACCCTTTCACGATTTCCATTCAAATTGAAAAAAACATTTCTTTATTTTATTCTCTCCCCTCAAAATCTAAATACAACAACGCTCCTTTTCATTTCGTTTCGTTCACGAGGAAGATGAAGTCGTGGAATTGGCGGCCAAATTCCACGAATGGACCTCCTGGGAGGTAGTATCCGTCGTTTGTTCCCGCAAAAAAAAAGTTTCTTGAGAGGGGAAAGACGCGAGAAGCTCACGCGTGTATCCATAGTAAACACGCGTTAGGCTCATGCGTGTTTCAATTAAACACGCGATTTGCTCATGCGTGTTTGAATTTATACACGCGAGAAGCGTGTTTCAATGTATACACGCAATTTGCTCATGCGTGTTTTAATTTATACACGCAATAAGCTGATGCGTGTCTCCCTTGGATACAAAATTCAGTCCAGGCTGCTGCTTCTGCTTTCTGCCTCTCACAGAACGCGAAAACTGCTCTGCTTCGTAGCCCCATTCATCCCAACCAGCAAAAATCAAACCCTAATCCGACATTTAGCTGCTCCCATTCCAATTTGAAGTGTTGTTAGGTAACTTTCTACACTTTGTTTCGGTTATTATTGGTATATTTTAGTTGGGTATAAGATTTAGGGTTCATGGTGTTTTAAATTTTTTTGTTGAATTTGGTTGAATTTAGAGTATATGATGTTTATCGTACTTATTTTGCAGGTGTGATGGTGTTTGTGAGTTTATATTGGGATGGGAAAATTATTCAGCTCCCAGGTTTGGGTGTTGCTTATGATCCCCCTCGTGCAAAATCATTTATTATATTGAATGAAAAGATATCTTATTATCTGCTAGTTTCAATGATATGTGAAAAAATTGAAATTGATTTAGATGCACATACGATTGATTTAACATGGAGGCATCCTGTGGTTTTTAGTGGAGTGGTGAATTATATAGCTACACCAGTGGGTGATAATTTGTTGGAGTATATGTTTGCTGAAAATCCACGTCAAATTGAACTTTTTTATTAAATATACTCATGTGACTACTGCGTTGCAATCTGAACCACCTATCACTCAGCATGATGTTGGAACGTCTAGGAGAGATGATTATCATAGTTTTGATGTCGGGACATCTAGGAGGGATGATGAATATCATAGCACTGAATTCAACACATTTGGAAGGGAGGTTGATGAACAACTAGATGTACCAAATGTGACATGTGATGGTTATGATGGTTCAGATGGTTTAGATAATTGTGATGGTTCTGATAATTGTGATGGTTCTGATAATTGCGATTTGAAGTCCCAATTTCGCCCGGCCGGGCGATTTGATGTCTAAATGCTAATCTGCATTTTCTTGCGGCAGTTTTGGAGGAATAAAAAACGGTGTACGAAGGGAATTGATTTTAGAGCTATTTTATTAAGCTTGTGTGTTATTAGTGCGTTGATATAAAAGCTCGAAAAATACACATCACAATCCACATGTAATAAGTAGACAATACATCTCATGATAACTGACTACTTAAATGACGATGGTGTATATTTAATCGGGCCTTTTCCTCTGTTGTCACGGCTAGACCTTCTACGTGGGAACATGCCCATAATTGTCTGAGACAAACTTGGCCTGGAGCGTTCCTTGTCGGGACGGGCCGTATGTGCGCTACTACTAGGGCGATCAATTTGTACAGAAAATCATTTTTAGATAACACGAGGGTCATTTTAGATCGTTTTTATTTCCTTTTAGGTTATGTGTTTTTAAAATTCAAATTTTCTAAAATGACTACTAGTGTTGCAATTTGATACTCCCTCCGTCCATAAAAAATAGGACACATTTGCCATTTTTGATTGTCCACAAAAAATCAGGCACATTTAAAAAATGAAAGTTTTCAACAACTTCTTTCTTACTTTTTTCCCTTCTCTCTTACTAATAATATGGACCTCGCATTCCACTAATATTACTTCTCTCTTACTTTTTTCCATTCTCTTTTACTTTATCAATTCTACATTAAAACTCACAAAGTGCCATATTTTTCGTGGTCGGAGGGAGTATTAAGATTGAGTTTTGCATATCTTCCTACTTACACTTGTCAAGTGCTAAATAGTGGGACCACACCACGTTATCATGCCACGTGGTGTGTCTAGACCACTGAATATTTTCTCGCCTAAATAGTCTTTGGCATGCAATTGTGTTGCACAACGAAAAAATCTGCCAAAAAGAGAGAATGGAGAATATGAGGCAAGACTCCGCATTAGGGAAAGCATTGGGAGACTGTGTTTGATGAACTTCTGCAAAGGCGTCCGGGCAGCCTTCACCGATGAATTTCTCAAGAAGCCAAGCACCGCTGATTGTCAGTTTCTGCTCCGACTTCACGAAACAGTGCACGGATTCCCGGGATGCTCGGCAGCATCGATTGCATGCATTGGCAATAGAAGAATTGCCACGTGGCGTGGAGGGGGTCATACACGAGCGGCCACAAAGGCACCCATCCCACTGTTATACTCGAGGCCGTTGCCGACTACCGACTATGGATTTGGCATGCGGTTTTCGGGGTCCCCGGATCGAACAACGATGTCAACGTGCTCAACCAATCCGACCTCTTCAGCGAAGTTTTGAATGGTAAAGCGCCGGCCATCAACTTCACTGCTAACAACCGCTAGTATAAAATGGGGTACTATCTTGCCGACGACATCTATCCGAAGTGGCCAACCTTCGTGAAGACGTTCAACAGACCGATAAACGAAAAACAAGCTCTTTTTGCGCAGAAGCAAGAGGCTGCTCGCAAGGATGTGGAGAGAGCGTTCGGGGTTCTACAAGCTCGATTCAACATTATCAAATCCCCAGCTCGTATGTGGTTTATGGAGAATATGGTCGACATGATGTATACGTGCATAATCTTGCACAACATGATTGTCGCCGACGAAGGACCTGAAGCGGGAAATTGGTTTGACCCTGAAACCCCGGGAAGCTCTACCGCAAGTAGTCCGCCTCGTCGTGGAGTGCATCCGCAAGAGCAGCTGTGTGTTCAGGCAAGGACACGTGATTCTACCGCCCACGTCCAACTCCAGGAGGATCTAATGGAGCACATTTGGACAAAATTTGGCAACCGTTAGACGATCACCGCATCACTTTCCATGATTATGCGGATTTCAATAAATTGTAATATTAGGATTTCAATTATGTATTGTTTGTATTTTCGGATATTGTAATTTTTGTGGTTTTTAATGATTTTATGAATTATTAGTATTAATTTATTATTTCAATGAAATATTAATTGAATTTGTTGGAAATAAAAATAAAAAATGAAATTGAATGAATAGTTAAGGGATGAGATGATTAAGAGATGGAGGAATGCAGGTGTTGTCTCTTAGTTAAGAGATGGGGTAAAAAGTGCAGTGGGGCCCATAATAGTGAAGGGATGAGACGGTATTGAGACATGGATGCGGATGGCATAATAGAGAAAAGGTAAATAGAACTTTAAATCATATGGAGTGGGTATTATTTGAATTTGTATCTTATTAGTTATATGTAGGCTGTTTTAATTTTGTTGATCTTTGGTGGTCTTTTATTTTGTTTATCTTAATACTAGGTTTCAAGATTTTGAACCTGGTTTTTGTTCTTCTAGATTTTTAAAGGAATTACAAACTCTATAGTAAAATATAATAGTATCTTGCTAAATAGCAAATGTGCTCGATAAATCATAATTACTGAGCAACTAGCAAGCATAGAATGTTCTCAAAAGGCTCCCCAACAATTTAGTAGTACTAAGCAAACATAAAAAAAAATTAGTGAGCACATTAACAATTTAGCAGTACTCTGCAAACATAAAAAATTTACCGAGCACAATGTGCTCAATTTAAAAAAAATTACGGTCAATCGCATATGACAAAATAATATTTAAAAAAAAAATATGGCCTCCAGAATAAAGCCATGACCAACAAGTACGTTAGGACGTTTGGCAATGGTTTGAGATTTATAGACCAAATGGATTCTATGGCCAAGTAGTACCTCATGTGGTATTAGCGCATGTTGGCAGTGAACTCGATGGCCGGGCCGTTGTCATTGCATTGATCGGTGAAGAGGGTGGATGAGTTGAGGACGTTGATGTCGTTGTTCGACCCGGCTACACCGAAGTAAGCATGCCAGATCCAGAGCCGATGGTCAGCGACGGCTTCGAGTATCATCGTCGGGTGGCTGCCCTTGTATCCACTAGTGAATTGGCCTCTCCACGCCGTCGGACAATTCTTCCACTCCTAGTGCATACAGTCGATGCTCCCTAGCATCCCAGGATAGCCGTGCGCCGTCTCGTGCATTCTCATTAGGCCCTGGAAATCTACAGCAGTCGGCTTTCGCAAATATGTGTCGCTGTAGGCCTCCACAACTCCCCTACAAAATCTCTTCAGTCACTCGCGGCCTGTGGTATCCCCGACGTGGAGGTACTCGTCGAACATGTCAGCAAAAGGTAACGAGGCATTCTAAACCTGCGGCGGAAAACAGTCGGGCCCCACCGTGGTTGCTCGGCAAAATAGTATGCAAATAGACGTTCGTGAGTTGCGGCGTGTTCGCGGAAGACAAACGTCTGACGTCGAATAGGCCTGAGGATCTGCTCCGCCGCCGCCTCCGCCTCCTCGCGTTGCATTATGGCTAAGCATTCCGCCATTGCGTCTTGCACGACTGCGTTTAAGGCTCGGGTCAAGGTCGGACTACCGTCCTCCGAGGAACTCCGATCGTCGTCGTGTTTCATTTTGGTATGTGAGAGATGGAGAAATGTGAGAGATGAAAGATGCGAGAAATGTTCTATGAAAAATAGAATGACAATCGAGGTTTAAATAGAAAAATTTTGAAGAAAAAAAAAATAAAAACGTGTTGCATCGTCCGCGCCATGGTCCGCCTCGCCCACAGTGGGCGGACGTTGTCGCGGACGATGCCCTATTGTCCGCGCTTCGTCCGCAGACTAAGCTTAGGGCGCGGACGACGCATCGTCCGTCGTCCGCGCACCCACAGTGGCGGACGATGGCGCGCCCGAGGCATCGGGCGGCCTATCGTCCGCCCCACTGTGGATGCCCTTAGCAAAATCAGATAATTTTAAATTTTATTGAATTATCAAACAAATTTTTAATATGTGTGCAAAATCATTTTCAATTAGATGTGTGCAAAGCAAAATACTACTATTAACTACTATTGTCCCAAAATATTATTAATACTATCTCCAAAGTCAAAAGAAAATAAAAAATATGCTGCCATGTTGTGTGTTTAACTTCCTATTACAAGAAAAACTTTGCATGAAATTGAATTGAACATTGTGTGCAGTGATGGATATTGACACTCTTGGCACATTTACAATGTGTCATGAAGCTTTTCCCTAACCTCAAGACATGTGGTGGTCTCATAACTCAGCATTCAATTGGTATCAAGTCCATGCCTCTGCTGCCAAGGTTTGTCAATCTCAATGCTCCTTCTCTCTACAACACTCTTGATATATCCACATTGCCTTGTCTTCCTCAGGCGGCCGTTGACTCCGTCACAAGAAACCTAGCCCTGGAAGGAATGGGGTGCAGATTATGACTGACATTAGAGTAAATGGGATGTACTAAGGCAAGTACATCAATGGAGTGATCACTCAAGTGGATGGAGGGCTTTTCCTAAGCAAGCCAAGGCATCTTCCCAAAGAATCTGTGAAGCAGCTATCTTTAGCTCGGGAGAAAAAATTAGTGGCAACCAGCAAACTGTAGAGCATAAGCTCAATCTTCTTCTATGATAATGTTGAATCTCCAAACTGCAGAAAATTGGTTTTGTGATGACTGGTTTTATATTACAAGATTAAAAAATAATTCAAATTAATTTTTTACTTCTTTTGATATACTTGGTCCGTCCATGATTTAAAGTCTCACTTTGATTTAGTGCGTATATTAAATCATGTTTAATTATTTTATCACTTTAGTTTAATTTTTCATTCATCTGCTTTGCGAAAATTAATCAACGCAAATAAATAATAAAAATACTAATTCATTACAAATCTTAAAAAATTACAATTCTTAAATTTAATATAAATATTTCTAAAATTTAAAAATGTCCAATATGGAGATACTCGTCAAACATATCATCATCAGTGTATGCGAGTTACCGAATAGACAAAGTGCACTTCTACAACGTTGAGAGTCCATGCCGTGAAATTCCATCGGGGTGCTGCTGGAAGAACTTATCACGCACAGCCAATGTGTTAGCAATAGGTTCAAACAACGATAGACGCATGCAGAAACGATGTTGAAACACTATTGGGTACCATCGGATCTCTTGTACAAAATATTCATCCACTAGCTGTTCAGGAGCCGCTTCACGTTAGCCATCGGTCGTGGACTACGTGCAGCCATCCGTAAAGCAATTCTCTGCTCTACCAGCCTTTGCAATATTAATTCAGCCACCAGAGAATTTTTTTGTAGGAGAAATTATGTAAGTTGTGTGAATTATGATGGTGTTATGTTGTATTTTGAGAGTTCTAAATTTGGAGTAAAAATAGTTGGTTCTCTCCACCCTCCCAAGGGGTGCGGTCCGCTCATCTGCAACGCAGCCTCTTCCTTCCTTCCCCCACTGCCCCACATAATGAAATTAAATAGTTAAAAAAATGTAAATGAGAAAACACATTAGGAAATTAAATAATCACAACATCAGGCCTTCAATGTATATAGCAAAGTTTGATTCTTTTATCTATATTTCCACATCTAAATCAAGGATTTAACAACTAAAACAAAACTGATAAACCATGGTTGGAGATTCAAATGCATAAAAAACAATAGAACTTCGATATATTGATTTTGTGTTAAGCTTTTATACATTACAATGGTCGTTGAGAACTTACATTTCCTGCCAAAAATATTCAACGTAACTCGGATCTTTCCGGTAGTCGACAATTTAAACCACCGGAAATTATCATGTACAAGAAAGAGGTAAGAGCTATATTACATTTATAGTCACTGGTCAAAAGGACTGAGAAAGATTACTGATGCAAAAATGATTTTCTGGTGTAAGCACTTTGATCCCTCAGCTCAAGCACATATCAAATGTTGATCGCCTTTTTATCAAAGGCTTTGTCGTTGATGGCCATTTGTTATCATTAACTTCCCGGTATCGTCTTCTTCATGCAGCATGACTGACTTTTGACGATACAGTTCGTCTCTGAACAAGCAGAAAGGCAATCACCGAATTTTAGACGCTCAGAAAGATGTAAAAGAGATATGTTAAGTAAAACTCTAAATTTAGTGGAAAAACATCAAAATTTCACTGATCTAACTCTATATTAGGCCTTTCACACACAAAAATATATAACTACGCAGTGAACAATCAATTTAAACCACAAGGAAAGGGTGCATATGCTTGAGAAACAGAAAGAGAATGACATATGCTATGAACAAGCAGTTACCTTAGACAAGTCCAGATTGAATCGTAGTAAAGAACTCCAGCAATCTTGCGTCTTCTCCTTTCTCTCTGACCATCTTCTGCACGCTTGATCACAGGCAACTGTTTGATTCCCTTTGCCTCCATCAGCTGCTTGGCCATTGCCAGATCAGTATCTGGATAGCAAATCAAAGGTCCACATTCTCGCCCATTATAGCTTATCCCACGAGTTAAGATAGAGGAAATAGTGCAAGTATTTACCTGCAAAACAATTCACAAGAAAGTCCATACATCAGTAACCATTTGCAAACAGAACCAATTGGACACGAAAGAGAAGCGACAAACAGAGATTTGTATCTAAAATGGATTTTCATTTGAGATCGCCGAGAAAATGAAAATAACATACATCTGCTGAATCACTGCTGGAAGAGTCACCAAATCTTTTCGTCAACCAGCGTTTGATATCCCCATCTGTCAAGATTCCTTCTAGAAAATCTTCGTCTTCAACCACAAGAAGACAATCATGCTGACCATCACGCATGCAACTCAGGGCCTCCCTCACAGTTTGGTTTAGGGAAATCTTTAAGAAGTTGCTTGACATTGCCTGTGAAACCTGATAGAGTAGAAAAAACATCATTTAAATTGATTTCTGTGAAGAAAAGCTTACCAAAAAGCAATGCATAAGGAAAAATATGCACTACTTGGCTTTATTAGATGAATGACTTCAAAAGGTAAAGGGAAAGGATGAACCTTCATATTTTCCAGTAAAATATCAACATCTATTTGTTTATGACCACTAAAGTTTTCAATGGCAGAGAGTTCTATATCATTTCTGTGACTAGTTCGCCTCCAAACATCATCATCTTTGTCTTCACTAGGTGAAACAGCAGAATAACCTCGCGGAGAAATCTTTGTATTCAATGCCTCTGACTCTTTTGGCTGAGTTGTCACAGAGGGCACCCATATTGCCAATCCAACTGCACCCTGTTGCAATAAGTAAAAATCAAGGAACTTACTGTAAAATGATGGTCGTTAAATTTAAAATGAGCACCCAAAAAATGGTTTACATCATAGTAAACCATTCAAAGGCCACTTACTAGGGAAACAATCAATAAGTATAGCTTCTAATCATTTACAACCTCACACGCAAGGTAAAAATATTGCAGGTTATGGATATATATATATATATGTGAGTTTAGGGAATGTTACATAACAAAGTTTAATGCATAAAAAATTACTTAAATTTTTTAGAAACTATTTCAGTTACAAAAATCAAAACAGATAATGCAATAAAAATTATTTAAATTTTAGAAACTATTTCATTTTAGGGAAGCATGAGGATATAGAACACGGTATCTTAATTCTTAGTAAGAAATTTACCATGAGTGGAAGCAAGATTCTATAATCTCTAGTGAGCTCAAACAGAAGAAGAACCGAAGTTAAAGGTACTGAGCAGACTGAGGCTAATGTTGCAGCCATTCCCACCTAGAGTAGCACTCAAAGTGTCATTGATAAAGGAAATAGTCCGATGGCATATAACAATAGATATAATATATATATGAAAGAAGTACAGTCAAGAAGAAAGCCATAGAGCATATTACCAGGGCATAGGCCTGTGGCTCAGCAACAGCAGTGTTTCCGGGAATAGCAGTGTTGATAATCTCACCAGCACAGCCACCAAATACGGCACCCACAGCAGCACCAATCATCAAACTTGGGGCATATAAGCCACCAACGAGGCCAGATCCCCTACATAGTGCAGTAGCAACAACTTTTGCTGCAGCTAATTGAGCAAGTAGCCAGATTCCTGGTGCTGAAGCAGTCTTTCCAGTACGTAATATTTCATCGACATTGGTGAATCCCCAATACAATATTCCCGGATATTTAAGTGCTATTAGACCAGCTCCTAAACCTCCTAGAGCAGGGCAGACTACATCTGGAAGCCCATATTTTTCTTTGATAAACTGAAATATGTTTGTGAACCAATCCAACAAGCGAGTGAAAGCCACACTTACAACTCCACATAGCATCCCCAGTATTAAATACAATGGTAGCTCTGAGCAATGATTTTGAGAATCCAATAGGTCAGATATATATTCACATTCAGCAAGATACAACAGTTAACTTTTGCTCATACGTCTATTTATTAAAGAATAGAAACTATTTCCATATATATTCACATTCAATAAGATACAACAGTTAACTTTTTGAGAATCCAATAGGTCTATTTATTAAAGAATCAATGAGACTGAACAAAAGACATGTTTTTCATGCTGGACAATGGAGAAGCCATCAAGTATTTGAACTTGTTGGAAAGAAGATCTCCACCAAAGGCAAAAATCAAACAAAGATCAAGGAAAACCAAATCAAGAGAATATTTACTAGAATTAGAATAAATCTTACATGTATAGCTAGAACAGGATCCTATAAAAGATTGTGTAACAATCAGAAGAAAATTATCTAATCCAATACAATGTGGCCTTTATATTATTTTCCGCATTCTACTTTCTATCAGAACTCATTTTCACTAGTAAAGGAAGCATTCTGCTAGTATTCAGAATTTATAATGGGAATGCAGTAGAGAAATCATCCAGCTATATAACCACTAACCAGGAGCCCACCACATTCTTTCTGTATGCTAAAAATGTGAGGTAGAATAATAATAACATAGAGGTTAATACCACCTCCGTCCCTTAAAAATAGAAACTATTTCCATTTTAGTCTGTCATTTAAAAATAGAAACTTTATAAACTTTCTATTTTAGGAAGTGGACCCCACAATCCACTAACACTACTTCCACTACTTTTTCTTTTCCTCTCTATTACTTTACCCATTCTCTCTCTCTCTCTCTCTCTTTCTTACTTTACCAACTATGCATTAAAATCAGTGCCATTTCAAAAGTTTATATTTTTCAAGGACGGAGGTAGTAATTTTTTACAAGCCAAGATCAAGAAAAATAGAAAATAATATGTATGTGGCTTGATAAACTAATTCATACTGAAAATTCACATCAGAGCTATTCATGAGTATTCACAAGATTTTCAGACAGCAGGCCCAAATATTATTTCAAAATCTAGAATCAGATAAAATACCAGCAGCAGATTTCAAATCATACGTGGGCACTGTGAAAGCTTGTTTCTCCCCAAGAACAGCATTTGATACAGTTGATGAGACGACTGAGGCCAAAATTATCATTGCTGTTGTAAATGGAGGAGAGTTTTCAGCACTGAGAGGCCTCAAAACTGTTTCAATAGCAAAGAAACATCCAGCAACAGCTGCATTAAAACCTGTGGTACATTTGGAGAATCAATGAGATTGGCCTTTCATAAAGATTAACAAAACTAGTGAACTGGAGGCAAGAGTTAATAATTCAATCTTCATATTCAACCAATACCGTATGCAGTAAGTAACAAAGACCAAATACTCATGAAGATTCCAAGGAAGACCTTCCCAAACCCAAAAGAATACAAATGTTAAAAAAACAAGAACAGAAGTAAAAAACATTAACACTAACACAAACGGGTGACTTCAAAAACTTATACATAGATGTGATAAAAGATCAAAGAAGATAAAGACGTGGGGATACCAGAAGAAATTCCAGCAGCCGCACCAGCAGCAACCAGAGCAATTTTCCTTTCTCTATTGTTCTCCATCATCAGTGAGAATCCATTGGCACATGATTTTCCAATATCAACGCTAGGGCCTTCAGGACCCAACGAACAACCAGTTCCTAAGGTCACACCAGCCTGAACAGCCTTCAGTACAGGAAAGATTGCAGCAAACACATCTAAGCCTTGTCCTTGTGAAGAAGTAGATTGCTTTATTTGACCCAATATTTCTAGAAGTCCATGCAAAACACCTACAATAACTCCACCTAAAACTGGTATTAAAAGTATACGGTGCCAAGTATCAGTTAGCCTTTGAAGCCGAAGCCAAGCAGCACCTTCATTAGGGGTGCCAGCCCATGCCCATTCATGTACCACATGTACCTGAATTAAAATTAAATTAAATAAACAAAATTCAGACAATTACGATGGAATAAATTAGGTTCCGATCTATTAAACTAATCTAAGATTAAAAAAGGACTGATGACCAGATGAGTGCTTCACAGATAACACCTGTTTATGAAGTTTAAACTTCTTCTGCATAATTATGTTATACTAATAAAATGTCTTAGCAAGTTTTTCCATCAAATCATTTCCCAGTTTTAAACTGATTAAATGTTCAATGAAAGCTTGCAATGCAGTTAATATCATGAAAGTTCACAATGCACTTGACCAGTTTTTGAACAATATAAAAGTACCATATCTGCAAATGAATCAGCCAGCATGCTAGCCATTATATCGGATAATTCGAAATTCCAAAACTATCTGGAAGTTGAATAATTTAATATTTGCTACACTAAGTTCTCTAGTTGGTACTAACAACATTCATCCTAGTACCCTAGAGAAATAACAGGGCGCCAATATAAGCATATCTATCTAACTAATTTATTGCAACTAACTCATAGCGTTGAATCTACATCACATAGCAAGACTTTCCCCTTCATATAACTCCTCTATCATTCATTACTCACATAAACTAACAAAATCTATAATAAGACGAGAAAAAAAAACAGTCAATCCAACAAAAAAGCATTAAAAATCAAAACTTGAACTAACCCCGCGATTAAAAATGGCAACAAAGAGGCCGGTAGCAACGCCGAGGAGGCAGCCGATAAGCAGCAATGCCCACTCGGGAGGCGCGCCGTCCCCGAGCGAATCATCGAAGGCGGCAATAGGGCGATGAGAAGGCGAGGGAGAGGAGGGGGGAGAAGAGGAAACGCGGTGGTGGACGGTCAATCGGCGGCCGGAAGCGCTGAGGCCGCGATCGAGGCGCTTCAAGAGATCGGAGGCGAGGCCGCCCCCGGAGCTGGTTTCGGGGGATTGAGAGGGGCCGTGCTCCAGATCGTCGTCGGAATTGGAGCGCAATAGAATGGCGCGATCGTTGTAGTCGGCGGCCGACGACATAGCTCGAGATCACCTCCGGTCTCCGGCTCCCCTTATTGAAGAAGAGACAGCCCCTCCATCGCTCGGGGTTTGGAGATTTTGACCCCTTTTCTCGTTTTCTTTTTCTTTTTCTTTTTCTCAATTAATTTGGGGAAATATAACATCTCAAAATACTGATTTGTTATCCGCTAATTACCGTTTTTTCTCGAAAAGGAAAATCGTCTAAAACTATGTTAGATTATTCATGTACATACCGAAATTATTTGAAATATTCAGTATTCAAAGTATTTAACCAATATTTAAAATTTTCAATCTTATACACTATATTAAGTCAACGGTTGATAAACAGGGTATTAATTACGTATTCCGTCCGCCATTAAGAGTCTCATTTCTTGATGACACGAGTTTTAAGAAATATTAAGAAATGTTAATATAATAAATTAGTGGAACGCATGACCCTATTACTATTTATAGTAAAAGTAACATGATAGCGGATATTCAGGTTACCGGTGGTGTTATACATTAAATCACATTGTAAGTTATTGAGAAGAAGTCAATATAGTCACATGGTTTCTTTTTAGTTGGGAATGCTTATCCTTAAGAATATGATCTTGAGAAAAAAAATACTCATTCTAGATTAAACAGTAGATATGCAATTTTAAAATTCGTGACATTCATGATTAAGACTATTTTTTATGATTTGAGAGAGTACTTCCTTCGTTCCCACTATAAGCAAGGCGCTTCTCTTTTATACTCGTATTGAAAAAATAATATTGTACAGAATAGTTAAAATAGAGAGAATATAAGGTAAGTGTGAGAATAATGTAGAGAATAGTAGTATTATTTTTCCCAAACGAGTGCAAAAATGAAGTGTCTCTGATAAGGCTCGTCATGCATTGGTTATTGGGTGAATTTCTACACTTTCGGGGAACTAATTTGCAAATTTAAGTTCAGGTGTGCAGGAATCCACTAGGTCCAGAAGATCGTGTTAGTTGGCCTAAGTAGACGTAAGATGAGTGGAATTGGAGTGAATTTGTTGTAAGCCGCCAAACCGACCTAAGAGAATCGAATGCAGATGAAGGCAGCAGCATGGAGTGGAAATAGAGGAGCTAAAACCTGAAGACACTCTTACTTTTAAGGGTACAATGGTCAAATTAAAGGAGGTGTGACCTAGGGATTTGAGCCACAAGCCTCCCTATAAAAAAAGAGAAAAATTGAAGAAGAGGGCTCTTCTCGTTTCCCTTAGTTCTCTCTTAGCCTTTCGGAGCTAAGAACCACTCTACCACTCTACGTTCCAGCATCTTTGCCTTACACTTTGAGGGGGGAAATTCTGTTCCGGCGGTGTTATTTCAGTTGTCATCGTGTCCCACCACTCGTAGGAGTGAAGAAACAATTTCAATTCATGTTTTGCTACTTTTAATCTCGTTTTGCAAGTGTTTGGTGTTTCGAACTAGTAGATTCAGAATTTCCAAGGTTGTTTAGTTGTTAGTTCTGAATTGCTACATCGGATCTTGTTGGATTTGGTTTGTTTCGGTGTATGCAGTTATGTTAGATCTCATGGTGTTGAATTCGTTTTATGTTCTAGGATGCTTTTCGCAGCTGATAGTTGTTAGGACCTAGTAGATCTAGCTTACTTAAAGTTTGATTTCATGGATGTGTGTGAGTTGGTGTTTTAATTTCTCAGATCTAGCGTTCTTAGTTTAAGAGTTGCATGATTCTGGTCTGATTCGGTGTGTACGCTATTCTGCTTGGTCTGTTAGCTTAGATCTTGTTGTTCGCAGCTTAATTTCTCGATTTTATCTTGTTTGAAGCATGCTCCGTTTCTTGATATCATGGTTGATTGAAGCTCTGTTTCTTGCTCTGTTTTTAGTTTATTACTTGGAGAAGAAGAAGTAGAGGTAGTTAGAATCAGATCTGAATTTGCTTTTTGCTTTGTGCTTTTACAGCTTTTTTCTGTTAAGTCCAACCATGTTAGGAAACTCGGTCCCCATGCTACTTTCGCCTATTGTCCGCCCATTTTGGGAAAGTTTCTAGAATTGTCTTGTAGTCACAAGTACTCTTGTAGTTTAATCACATATTTAAATATTTGTTGGAAGTTTAGTCATCATGCATGTGTCCGTACATAATTCATCTAATTGGTCCGTTAGATATAATTCTACTAAATCCTCTAAGTCAAGTAGATTCTTAACCCACTTAGATTGCGTGGCAGTTGCCAAAAACCCTCTGAAATGTCCCAAACACATGCTTTAGCACATTCTTCCTCGTGAGATCGATCCTTAATTCCCTATACTAGCACTCCCTCTGTCCCACTAAAGGTGACCTACTTTCCTTTTTGGTTTGTTCCAACCAAGATGACTCATTACTAAAAATGAAAAACTTTTATTTCTACTTTATTCTCTCTCTCTTATTTTACTCTCTTCACTTCACACACAAAATAAAGTTGCATAAATTTCCGTGCTGCCCAAGGAAGGGGTCATCTTTCTTGGGACGGAGGGAGTAAATAGTATTGTGGGTTAAGGTTTTGACAGTAGCTCTGATAGCGCGTCCAACGACACGTGAATAGGTTTAGGTTCTGCTTGACCCGTTAGGTCCGGTAAACCTGCTCGACCCATTTGCAATCTTTCTAGTTTAATTTTACAAAACGCATAGAGATGTTGCTTCAGTCTCACTTATGGTGTGACAGAGGGAGTAACAATTATCGAGACATTGTCTTTCAGTAAATAGTATTTGTCTCAAAGTTAGATCCGTTCAGTGTTATGTTACTTAGATGTCGCTAGTCTCTCCAAACAAGGAAATCTCTCTAGGTTGTGAAATATTGTTACTTCTGCAAGGAACCGAATGAGTCTAGTCTACAAAGCAGAAGGCTTAGACTCGTTTGCTTATAGACATAAATGCTTGTGTATAACTATTAAGAGGGGGTCTTAAGCAATCGGTTCTCCGGGTAGAGCACAGAAACAAGAAATTCGTAGATTAATCTGGCGCCCAAGTGCTTGGGTTGGCAGTGATCTCCGGAAGAAGAGCTTAACGCGAGATTCAATCTCGTCGGCAGCGATGAATAATAGAGTTCCTTGATAGCAACAAGATGATAATAATTTCATTCATTCATTCATTGATTAAAATGATAACAATCTATCTTATTTATAATACTCTAATACTACTACCCTAACTTATCGAACAAGAAACAAATATAACTTCCCCACGGTTGTAATCCACCTTGTCCTCAAGGTGGAAACCACAAAGCAACGAAGAGAGTTGGAAGCAAAAGATTTGATGATTTATCTCCTTCCGGGTCAAATGTCCATGGTCGTTGTAGTCGAGCAAATGCGGATCCATTTCCTACCTCATCGTTTATCTCCAATTCCCATTGTGTTGGGTTAAGAAGACCACCACACTTGTCATCAAACACCGAATCATATGTAAATTTCCTTTTTATCAACACAAAATGAATCCTTGGAAAAAAATTTCAACAATACACCTCCCACAGCAAACCCAATTCTCACCACAATCTTTGTCATTGAGCATGAGATAGCAGCAGGCAACAATGGTTGCGGCGGGACAGCAGGATGGTCAAAATTTTCCTCCCCATTGAAAGGCTCGTCTTTTATCTTGAGTCTCACACGTCGTAGCCCTAGCAACTCATCTAATTGGTCCTCGGATGTAAGGTTTAAATCCAAAGACCCGAATGCTTTGGGCTCAGCTCCAAGAGTCTTCCCAAAGAAAAGAGTTCTACCCACTTCCTTATTATAGGTGTCGGGAATCAGCGACTTCCGTTGCTCTAATGTCATTGCCATCTGCGTGATCAATCTTCGAACATGTGATGGGCAGTCTTTTGTGATCCACTTCCTTATTAACACTCGTCTCCCCATACGACGTCAAATATGGCCTAATACCAGGCCAAGTGGTTCGTTTTCCTCCAGACACACATCTGCCTCAACAGTATATAATAGGTGTCGGGAATCAGCGACTTCCGTTGTATGCTTTCCTGATGGGTCCCAACAAGAATATTGTCACGGTGTTGGCGACGGCTGTGCATAAGGGGGCACACCATAGGGCTGATCATGGGTCGCACTTCCACGTGATTGCAGCAAGTAGGCTTGCGGGTCTGCACAAACGGCGGTTGTTTGAACGGCGTAGGCGTGTACTGTGGCGATGGCTCCGGCAGCGGAGGAGCGCGAATCTCTTCAACATAGCGACCGTGCATTCGGAATGACGGATCACAGCAGGTTAGACGATGCCTGGGCGGTGGTGATAGTGGTGGTGCCGAATAGGCGTTGTTAACTCCGGAATTGAAGGTCGCATAAGGTTGTTGTCTATTCGCTACTCTTGACGCCTACAATTTTGTCACACGTCGTTCGATTTCTTCCCAACGCGATTCCAACCTAGAGGTAGCAGCGTCCAATTGATCGATTAGTTGTTCATAACACCCCATTCCGGTGTAGTATGGTGGTTGCTTGTAGGTTTGCTCCTTTGGCATCTCGAGTTGAGAAGGCATCACTCGGAGATGCGGTGATTGTGGCGGATCATAAGGCCGGACTCCCGTTGATCGTCTCTTTCCTGGCAGGTCGCAGGGTGACTGTCTCGGCTACACCAATTGCTGGTGGTGGGACTGATATGGCGGGTCCCAGCAGGTCCGGAAAATGGCCATGAAATGGTGTATGAAAGAAGATGAAGGGTAAAAAAAATAGGTAATTTGTTCTTTTGTTTGGTGATTTTCTTGGTGAAGAAGGTCTTTCTTTTTTTTGATTGGTGAGATTTGGGTTATGGATGAAAGAAGATGGAGATTGGTGAGATTTGGGGTGTCGGGCAGAGGAGGATGATGAGGGGGTGAGAGTGGTTCCCTTACCGGTGGTGGTGATACTCGGCAGTGGGGCAGGTGTTGTGCGCAGAATGATTACGTCGGGCAGCGGTGCGGCTAGTTGTTGTGGACGGGTGGGTTCCCGTCGGGCAACAACGTAGCTGTGGTTTGAATGGTGTGGCTAGTTGCTGTGCGCGGTGGATTCTTGTCGGGCAGCGACGTAGTTGTGGTTTGATCGGTGTTTTGGATGGTGAGAGCACGATGAAAACACCAGTTGTTAAGAGGGGTTTTTCTCTTAAGCAATCGGTTCTCTGGGTAATTAATCCGGCGGCTAAGTGCTTGGGTCGGCGGTGATCTCCGGAATAAGAGCTGAATCTCGTCGGCTACGAAGAATAATAGAGTTCCTTGATACGCAACAAGAAGATAATAATTCATTCATTCATTCATTCATTGATTAAAATGATAACAATCTATCCTATTTATAAAACTCTAAGGGTTGGTTTGATAGCCTATAATAGAAATGCTAAAGTCAGAATATAAATTTGAAAAAAATCCATATTTTGGGGAAAATAAGTGCATATCAAGACGTTTGATACTATTTGAATATATTTCAGAATTGCTACAAATGTGTTTGATACAATTGGAGTATTATTTCATGGTAGTATATTCCCAAATTTACACTTACTTTTTTTGTTGTGTGGCCAATTCACCCTTCACAACCCTAGCAGCAATAAGGGTTTACATCACGCTTCAGACAAATTAAGCACAGCTCATACTCCTCTTCTCTTCACTGAAGCGGCGGAGACACGTCTGAGGAATCAAGAGGTCGAACAACAGGTATTTCACTCTTTTCTTCTTCCTACAAGTTTTGCTGGATATTCTTTTGAATATTGAAGTAACTCGTCTAAACTAGATGTCACAAATTGGTTAGGGAAAAAATGGATGTATGTATTGGAGACTAGATACAATGTACAAATTTTCGAAGCTTGATGTCACTTGAGTAATATGTAAAATGGTTTTGTGTATAGTTTGGCAAGCCAACACACCCTATAATATTTTGGTTGAATTTTGACTGAATTAATAGAGTTCGATTTAATTGGACTTGTATGTCTCTTCTCGTTGTGATGGTGTTTCAAACTTTATTTTCATTGCCATTTTTTATTTTCTCAAAATATATCATGGAACATGAATATGTTTGAATTTAGGTAGAAAAAAGGAAATTGTCCCAAAATCAATTAATCGCTCAACAGTTGTTATGTTTCCAACACCAAATATCTCATGAATAAATATTATGTTTCTATCATATTTCTGTCATTCAGTAATGTATACATTCTTTAATACATCTCAAAGAGTCACAGTATAACAATAAAAGTTTAGTGCAATAAAATAAAACCAAGTTTCACCCTCAACATTTTCACGTCTTGTAGGTAGTCTAACCGTGGAAGACTCTTACCTATCCCGTGAAAATGATAATCCAGATTAGACTCACAATGGTTAGTTAGTTTTGAACTTCTCTTTTATACTATATGATATGATTTGGTTAGTAGCATGACTGAGGCTTGAATGTGTTATGATTATCATTGATGCAGATCTAAACAAGGGGAGGGTGACACTCTAAATGAAGATTGATCATGAAGAGGAAGTGATTCCATGAAGAGCCTCGATGTCACTGGATGGAAAGCGGATAACGGTTTCCGTGACGGCTCCCTGTCTCGTATTTTGGAGGCGTTGAAGCGTGAATTCCCTCGTACTGACTTGAAGATAAGCCCCAATATCACATCCAAGATTTCCCAATGGAAAAAAAAGCTACAACTCTCTTTGTGGAATCCTCGGACGAAGCGGTGTAGGCTTCAACCTGACTACAAGATTGACTGTGACAACGACAAATGGGAACAAATCATTAGGGTATGCATCATGATGGTTATCTGAATGCTATATTTTTCTATTGAATTTATAACATGGACAGTTAATACTCATTTGATCACAATTACATTGTTTACTATTATGGTGTTAGGCGGATAAGGATGCCCGTAACATGCGTTTCAAGTCATGGCCTATGTGGGATGCATGGAATGAGATATTTGGAAAAGATCGTGCTGTAGACACACCTGCTGCGGACCTGAAAGAGATGTCTAAAGAAGTTTACTCAAATGGTGACCCAATCCTTGAAAGTGGAGACAGTGAGTATGTTGAAGTACTGGTGGGGCACCTTCTGGTGCCAATCCCCACATAATACTAAGAGTTCTCTTCAGGGCTTGGATCAAAGTGCAAGTGACAATGATCATGAAACACAGTCAGCTAAGAAAAAGAACAAGAAACGTAAGGTCATTGATAGGTCTGATATCCTTCTGGAGATGCTTGCTAAAAGTAACGAAGACATTAACTCAAGGCTTGATAAGTTGACCAATAGGATTGGCTATGAGTTTGATGTTAGCAAATCAAGGAAGGAAGTTTTTGCAACTCTCAGAGATATTCAAGGTCTCACTCTTGGGTAGCAGCTCGATGCCGCTGGGATAATTCTTGAGAAGGTATAGCGCTTGGACTTGTTCATGTCTCTTCCTGAAGCTTTTCGTCATACGTACGTGGTGTGTATGTTTGAGAAGCACACTTGATCAAGGATGTAGGTGATGATCTACTGTGTTATTTTGTCTCTTGTTGGTAATTATCTTTTGGTGTGCAAGCCTAAAACTATTTGGATGTGTTGGAATTTCTAATCCCCCAACTCCATTGTCTCCGTAGACGTATGTTTTGCTTTTGGTGTGTAAACCTAAAACATTGGCATTCTAGTTTTGTTGGAGTTGATGTAATTACAGAATTTAAAAACTGTCAACATCCATTATTTTTTATATAATATCTTATCTGCATTTAGCATCTACTTTTTTTTATATTCATGTTCTTGATTTAGTGTCCTTATGTTTGGATTTCTGTGAAATAGGCCGCACATAGATAATCCTAATCTTTGTGTATACAGAACAAGTTAGTTCCCATAGAGAAATATAGCTTGAAGTACCACTCCATCATGAAACTTATTCTAACAATCATTTTATTATATTTTCTTCTTAGAGCTTTGGCCTGCTTTTCTCTATATGATTTAAGAACAAGAAGCTTAGATTCCAACTTTTTCCTCCTTGATTCTGCTTCCCTTTTCACTTGAAGGTTGTAGAAAGAATTGGGTATCTCTATTATCAGTGCTATGTGCTTAAGGACAGAAAAGAATACCTGAATCTAATTTCAAGAATGAGGAAAATCATTATAATTCACTCTCAGGGAAGAAAAGAGCATAAAAAAGAACAGATAGTCACCCGGAATATAAAGCCATGATCTGTTCTTAGGTGAACTCAACTCAAGTTGCTATAGGAAGCATAGAACCTAGCTATTGTATTGGCATTCCATGTTTTTTACATACAATATGTTAAGCTTCCTCTTTTAAAATATACTTTTTGGTTTTTACATAAGAAAGCTTTTGGGGTATACAATATAAGTAGTTAGTCAAGATCAAAATATATTCACAAAAGCTACATCAAGATTGATTCTTAAATACTATAAGCTTACATACTACTTAATGAGGTTCATGAGTCTAGAAATCTTACATTCAAACATGAGTACATATCTTACATAATCCACACTACATACATATGCAAAAGAAGATAGCATGTCACATATAACTTATTATCCAAATGGATATCCTAATATTACTTATGGAGTGTTGCATGTTGGAACTTGATTTCATTCATACGGACGACGCCACCATGCATTCGGTCGAGATGAAGTAGCATTTGATGATCTAGTTGTTCCTTTATCATTCGTGGATTCGCGGTCAGAGGCGTTTCCGACACCGTCGAAAAGTTTGCGTGGATTCATCTTAACCTTTTGTTTGCCAGCTGCTGAAGAAGATTGCCCACTGACGTGTGCTTTACCCAAACGATTTGTGTCTTCAAATTCTGCTTCCAAAGTGGTGTCAGAAAATGTGATGACGTCTTCATTATTTTCCAGCTTTAAACCTTCACCACCAAATATCATTTGCATTTGCTTGTATTCGGGTTCGCCATCAATAGTATATGCTCCAAGAAATTCAGAAGCCTGAAGAGATAACAAAGGACATATGACAAAAAAATAATACCTTATACTATGAGAGGGTTCAAACACAAAAAGATAATAATTGCACCTTCAAAAGAGCAGTCCGTGTTCTCTCTGAAGCAAAGACCTTGTTCGATGGCTTATCCCACCTTGTACCTGCATGCTCGACTAGTCATTTGAAGGACCGATAACGACGTTCCAGAAATAGCAAACGATAGTAGATGTAATCCTATTGACTCGCACACCAATATCCTCTTCGAGAGTTGCCTCAGCCTCGTACAAGAACTCCACCGTGGCCATCAAAATTATGCGCTTGCTTCTCTCTCAAAATACTACTGAGTATTATGCTATCCATTTCAGGTGTCTACCCATCATGGTAGAAATAATCA
The DNA here is from genome assembly GCF_004379255.2 of Salvia splendens. Lineage (NCBI taxonomy): Eukaryota > Viridiplantae > Streptophyta > Magnoliopsida > Lamiales > Lamiaceae > Salvia > Salvia splendens. The sequence continues at coordinate 19,561,668 of NC_056052.1, forward strand.
TGTTGAGCTTTGAAGTTGGGATTCATATTAGATGGGAGCTAAGATTTTTTTGAATTTGGATGAGTGTGTACGAACAATTGAATAGCATTACTCCATATTTATATAACTAAAAGGCTGACATCAAATATTGTGGCGTGGAGAAATATTGTACTTCAATGAGAAATATTTTGCTTCAAATCCATGTCTAAGGATATGCTGACACCTAGCTATAGAAAAGCCAAGTATTAAAGTGGTAAAGTTTCTTTACTTTCCTGCTATAGCTTAAAAAATATTATAACATTCAATGATCCATGAAAAGTTATTGAATTTTTTAATAAACACTTTAATAGTAAAGCTTCTATGAATTGTCATTTATCACTTTAAGGGCGCGTTCAAGTTACGCGAAATGATATCAGCCCAAATCTAATCTGTTTCTAATTGGGTACTGTTCCACCAGGGTTTTTGAAAAAGGTTCATGGTGTTCAAGGTTGAAGAAATGGAAACAAATATAGGCTGTGTAATTTTCATTTATTTTTATTAACAATGTGTAATTCCTAATAAGCCATCGTCATTTTCGCATCCCGCCATGAAATTGTTTTTGCGCGCTTCAATCCAAAATTGGGGATAAATATTGGAAGATGCTACTGTGTGCAGCCTGAGGAAGGAAAACAAAATCAATGGATTCGGGTAACGAGCACGGGAAAGGTATGAACGATTCTGTCCGATGTTCAAGCTTTATGTATTTCCAATTGTTCATCAGTTCATGTTCATCCCCGGCTGATAATATTTTTTACGCTTTATCCTACTGTGCACCTTCGGCCATCGAAAATGTGATGTTCTAATTATTTACGTATGCAATGCTGAGTCTGTGGCGCCAATGAAGCCCCTATGCTATATTGTTTGCAATTTTGTGCTGACTATGGCGAGTTCCATCTTTCATTCATTAATTTTTTGAAGTGATAATTTAAATATTCTTCAACTTAAATTCTGTCATCGTTATCCGGCGTCCTGAATGTAGGTACCCCCAACACAGTAAAACGTCCATGGGGTGGTAGCTCCAGCATCAGGTCCGATAGCGATGGTATGCACACCCTCTGTGTCTGTTAACGCCAAGTCTGTTTTCATGCTGATTTTACATGAGTTAGTTAATGGGATTGTGGGTTTTTCTCTGCAAGTTATGCCTGAGTCGCCAAGGAACAAGTTTCGCAAGGGGGATAGATCGAGACGAATGTGGACTCCAAAGGAGGAAGACATACTAGCAGCGACATTGCTTGAGCTGACTGCAACTGGTTGAAAATCGGACAACGGTTTCAGAGCGGGGTACTTAAGTAAGATAGAGGACAGTCTCCGTGCCGAGTTCCCTAACACTGACTTGAAAGGCAACCCGCATATCAACTCAAAAATGGGGTCATGGAAGAAGAGCTATGGCCTGCTCCGCTCCATACTTAGTCACACTGGGGTAGGGTGGAACCATCACGGTGATCACAAGTTTGATTGTAGTGATGAGCAATGGGAACAGATGGTACAGGTATTATGCTATCAATATGTTTCACTTTTATTGTAAACACAAACATAGCATTTGGTGGAAAATGCAGGCAGATAAAGAGACCAAATATATGCGAAACAAATCGTGGCCATTGTGGGAGACGTGGAAGACTATATTTGGTAAGGACCGTGCTTCAGGGAGTGTTGCTGAAGAGATGGGCGCAGCTGCGAAAAGTCTCCGTGCTCAAGTATCTGGAATCAGTCAGGTTAATGAAAACGACCACCTCCCCACCTTTGAAGATTTCATCCCCGAACCGTTTACACCGTTGTCCAACAACAATGAGGTGCTTGATGACAGCTCCGACTACAGTGGGAAACAAACGGCGAATAACAAAACTATCCATCGAAAGAACAAAAAGCCGTCACCCCACTCCGATCTTATGGAGTTCCTTGGCAATCTCCATGAGAGAACAGATGTGCGTCTTGAGATGATTTCTAAACCCATCGGATATGAGTTCGACATGGGCCAAGCACGACAGGAAGTCTTTGACAAGCTCGGCACCGTTGAAGGTCTTACCCTGCCCCAACGATACCGTCTGTGCAATATTCTGGGTGACAAACCTCAACGGCTTGAAGTTTTCATTGGCATGCCGGCCAGTGCGTGGCTTGGATATCTCTTATGCCTTATCGAGGAACAGCAGGCTGAAGTCTGATTACAGCACATTTGTCAACGTTGTAGGCACCACAACTGTCTTTTTTGCTACGTATGTGACCTTATGTAGGTTGAGCACATACATCTTATCTTTTGGCAACTACATCACATGCTTTTTTGTTATATGTGGCAACTGAAACACTCTGCATTTTGGTGTAGAACTACATAACGGATCTTATATGCAGTCTTATTTATTTAATCTTGGCATCATTTCATTGCTGAGGACTACTACAATTTACAAACGGATACAAGATTAGTTGGAAAATTGCAATGGTTAGACTTCATACTAGACATTACAAAAACACTATAACCACTACAATGCCATCATTTATACCCTACTTGCCGAGCAACACCACCCGTTTGACATATTACAAAATACAAAATTTCCATATATGTTAGACAATCCAAAATACTAGAACGTAATCACAAAGTATGCCCCCTGCTTTGAAGCCGATCATGGTATGACTTCACCCAAACATTAGCTTGTTAGAGGTCAGGGCAGGTTAAGTCTATATATGGGGACACAAGTTCCTCGGGGAGTTAGAGCCACACGAACTTGCGCGAGGGGACTTCGCGTTTGAAGGAGGTTGATACAGAATCCGCCCCTTCTCTTCCCGAGTTCACATCATCCCGCCTGATGTTAAGTCGATGAAGAATACCCCGGGGTCGGTACTGGACTCGCGATCCTTGGCCACTGTATCAGCCTCGAACAACTTCCGGCGGACCTTTGGACCCGGGAACACGGCTGGAGAGTTAACCTCTTCTTCTCCACCGACGAAAGCGTTGACAACGATTTCGTCTTCGTGTAGCTCGACGGTGTTGTCGGAGATAATCACCACATCCTTTTCTCCCTCCACCTTTACATCGTCGAACCCAAAAACACATGCGAGGCGTGCCCATATGGGTTCTTCCTGATAGAAATAGGAACCCGCAAATGAGTTCATCTGCATGTTATAGCACATGTTAAAGCGTTAGTAATTAGTGTTTATTTTCAACCTGTAACAACCAGAACGAATACAATACCTTCAAAATATTATCCCATGACTCTTGGGGTGCCACTACCGCTTTTGTTTCGGGGTTCCAGTATGCACCTCGGAGGCGGATGACTGCTTTGAACGTGTAATACCGCTTCCGCAGCATGGCTATGCTATCCTTAAGCTCAAGCGAGGAGAAAATGACACTTGCTTTGTTCTTGATCCAATCTGATGCATTAAGTAGGAACCATGCAGGGTATTCTGTGGTCGATACATTGCGCTCTGCCTTCAGCATGACGAGGCAGTCCACCAACGCATCGTCGCATGCCGGGCACCATTTCCCTTTATAGAAGAGCTCTGTTTGTAGAGGTATAGCCATTGTGGTGTTTGCTATGTGTTTGATTGTAGTGAAGTGGCGTCCACCGAAGGCTGAAAAGGCTTGTTGATTAAGTAGGAGGGGATGCATTAAATTAGATTGACACTTATCTACCAATTCTTGAAAATTGCAATATCCCACCTTCCATTGAATGCACACAATCCACACAATGTATGCGTACGTGTGCATATGGTAGTCATTGTCTAGTAAAAGCGTTCAGAGCTCAAAGCGAATTATATGAGGAAGAGCATACAAAATAACGTAGTCAACGTAATGCAAAATTAATCTAATTCGCTATTGGAGAGGATTTGTCGGCCATGGTTTTAAGAAACTGTAGAAAAATATTTGCAATATACTCGGCTGGGAAGCAGCCTTGATTTGAGACATTTGTGAATGGAAATTTCGAAGTCCAACGGCCCGCCAATGCATATCATTGTAATCATCTGGGAAAGAGCTTCGAATGAGTATCTTAAACGGCTCTTAATGATTCTCGTATAAGAATCTATTGCCGTTTTAAGCACAATACGTTGTCCAGAAATTCACACCCGGTCGGGTGGAATTATTACCAAATAACTTCAACAAAATTAATTGCTTCACCTATAAAGTCAACAACATTAATTGCGTCACCTACAAAGCCTACAACATAAATTGATTCACATATATTAGTTGAGACTCCTATAATTCACGTATATGTGAGATACGATACACGCTAGATTGCTAATAGGTACGCTCACCCCGTACACTTGCAGGTATTATTTGGGTAAAATAAAGTAGGGCCATCTATAAAGACACCAAAATTCTATATCCTATACACATGTTGCTCGAATATTATTTGCAAATTTGTCTTGTAAGTAACCTTGGTGAGTTCTCATAACACACAAGTAGAATACACCCCCCCCCACCATCACACAAACCGATGAAGCCATGCATGCCAATAACCTAAGGCGTTGGCCACACATTCAATTACAATCAGAAATCATAAATGTTCTTCACCTTCCATTGACCATCTCTTTAAAGCATATGGTTGTTTTCTTCACTTGTATATCAACCCTTGAACACAACTAAGCTAAATTGAATTCACACAAGGGTCGAAAATGGCAGTTGCAGGCGCTTCCTCGGTACCGCATGTAGCTCCGGAATACCTAAGTCTCCCTGCCTTCATGAAGGGGTTCCATCGTGTTCGATGCAAGGATGATATGGTAGATGGCTTGCTATTTTGCTTTATTACAAAATCACATTGATAGCGTGATAAAATCAGCGTCAAATTGTAACTTGCAGAGGCTTCCAGACGAATTCGTGGGGCTGTACGGCCATGACCTTCCGTTCGACTGCAGGCTTGTTTGGCCGAATAGAAGCAGATATATGGTGTGAATCCTGAAGCTTGACACTGGCTTCTACTTCTCAACCGGATGGAGAGATTTTGTGCGTGCTACCGGCGTCGGACACGGCGATCATCTCACCTTCACTTTGGTGGACGTAGGAATTTTCAATGTCAAGCGGTTTGATAGGGCAACGCACTGTCCCCCTCAGGGAGACGTGGACGGTAATTACCCTTCACATCAGTTTCGTTACTCATTCGGGGTCTTATACACAATCTCATTTTTTTTGTTGAAGACGACGATGTGGAAGGTAGCTGTAACGCCCGCCTTTTTCCTTTCTTTTTGGGGTATGTATTTTTTTTTTTTATTTAAGCGTCCTTGTTTTGTTTCGACAATCTATGAATATGTTTTATCGAAAGATCGACGAATGTTTTGAGTCGTGTTGTTGATTAATTGTGTGGTGTAAATTGTCGACGAGATTGACGCGAGAATCGTCGATGGGAAAATTTGGGCGTTCGTTTACAATGTACTTGGAATAACACCAAAGTACTAAAATAATAAAACACCACAATTTAATCAAGGTACTAAAATTATATATATTTGGGCCTATCATCTTTGTCTATTTTTTTAGCCCATTTATTCTTATTCAATTGGGCTACTATTAATATAGCCATTATTTCCTTAACCCTTCTACACGTTTTCTTTCCTTCTCCAAAACCTTCACTCCTAAAATCTCTCCAACCAAATAACCCCCCCCCCTTTTACGCCACATACATATATATCTTCCCTTAATCTCAGCAAATTACCGTCTTCCGTTCTGCAATTTTTCTCCTCCTCTGTTAAGGTAATTTTCTCCTCCCATTGAAACGAAAAAAAAAATCTCAAATACTCTTGATTTCACAACGCAAATTCTTGACATCGCAGTTTGAGGGAGAAACCAAGAGAGTTGCGATTTTTCAATACCTTCTCTTCTGCAAGTTTTGCCTCTTCGGGAAGGTATATACACAATTCTGATAGTCTCTGCATTCCATTCCATGATTTAGTTCACATATTCACTGTAATTCTCCCGAAACTTGTTGAATGATGATACTCTCTCCTAAAGCTTTAATCTTTAATGCTTAGAAGGGGCCTTTTTGTTTCTCTGCAATTCCAATTCACAAAATTTCCTTGTCTGCCCCAAAAAAAAAATGTGAACTGAACAAATTAGAAACTTAATAAAAGATTCATTTTGGGGGAAAGGGGAGAGGGACTTACCACAGAGAGGGATGAGAATTGCCGTCTGTTCCCTTTTTGAATCCAAGAGGAGAGGCCGAGAGAGGCAGGGAGAATAGTTATGGTCGAAATAAGGAGGGAGATGAACTTGTAGTTTCTGAACTTTAAATTTTAGATTGATTTCAGAGAGAGGAAAATTTTGAGAACGATGGAAAAAAAAGAGAGAGAGAGACGATGAACAGAGAGGTTTGATTTTCAGATGGAAGAGATGCCTGGGTGTTGGCGAGAAGGGGAGTATACGTACTGACACACTTATCCTTTCCATTCCTTTAGTTTTATTAATTGTTTAGGATACTCACCCCTTTCCATCTCTTTAGTTTAATATTGAGTTTATTTCTTTAGTTTTATTATATTTTGCAGGTTAAATTGTTTGTGTGGATTGGCATGATATGGTAAATGGGGTTGAGGAGTATACTAGTAGTATATATATAGTATATACGTGTGATGTTGAAAGTTTTTGCTAAATTCTTTTATTTGTTGTTTCTGATTAGGAGTATTTTTTTTATTATTAAATTGTTTATTTAATAGGCGTAGTTGCTGGGTATACGTACTACTTTTTATTTTCTTTGTTTTGAGTAGTTGGGAAACAGATAGATGTGGGCATGGAGTATTGACGTGTGGGGTTTGGGAGTATTTTAAGATACATGCTCTTTTTCATACTTTAGTTTGATTTAATAGGAATGGCCATTTGAGTTGACGAGACTGATTTCTTAATTTTTAGAGTAACATTGGAACAAGTTTGAGATATGAGGTTTTGCTAAGAAAAGAGAAATGGATAAATTGAGCACACACTTAGGATGCATGCATTGTTAAATTATTTATTTAGCAAAGTCTAATTTTGCATATCATGATATTTCAAAAAGGGTGAATTTGTGCACGTGTTGCGGATTGGAACAAGGAAGTGTTGAGGAGTTAAGCACTTGAGGTGGGCTTTCTTTTAAATAAGGACTATGTCCTAAATACATTTTATGTGAAAGGAGGTGGAAAGTGTTTGTCTTGCCATGTTTTGTTTTTGAATGAACCTATCTGAAGTGGCTATGCCATGTATGTTTAATCGAATTCGGGTCCCAGTAGGGCCGCAAACCCTGCTCGGACTAGTGTACACCCCGTAGATCGTGTGCTATCTCTTTGGAGTTGGCCGGTCTAGTGACTTGGTTCGTGGCCACGTTCCTTGTCATGTATGTTCAGATATGGTGATGGTGAATGTGGATGGAAAATGGTTGGCCGACCGAACTTGTGAAATATATGTTTTGGTGTACTTGGGTTTCTTTTAATTAAAACCCCCAAGGTCACTTGATTATGGCTTGACAAACTATGTTTTGGCATGTGTCCACTGAGTGCATCAAGTACTCAGCCCTGCATATTATTTTTCTTAATGTGCAGATTGAGCGGCGATGGGCGTGGAGGATGTTGAGCAGGGTTCATGGATCGTTTTGTCATGATTAATAATTGTTGGATTTGTCGTGTCTTCATACTCGGCATTTTCCGTGTCTTGAACGCTTCCGCTAAGAGTCATTTTCTTTAGAATTGTTTATCCGTGGAGAGTCTAACTCGTTGACAAATTGTTTTTGTCCATTCTTTTTCTTAGATTTGGTATTGTTGTTAGAATAATAATATGACGTTTTCAAAGTTCATTCAGTTAGTAAATTTTTGGTCAAATGTGTATGTTTTTCCCCTTTCTTCCCCGCTTCTTTAATCCTCCCCTAGTCGCGATCAACCGGGTTTTCTATCCTTAGAAAATGCGGGCGTGACAGTACGCCCCGGACATGGATACGTCGGACGAGTACGTGCCATCGGAGACTGAAACTGACACAACTATGGATGAAGAATACGTGGACGATAGCAGGGCACTCAATATCGATGGTTACCCAACATTCGAGTTCACTCTCAATTCGACAACCATCAATCAGAGACTTGAGATCCCATACCGCTTTTGGCAACGTCATATCCCGATGGGGGCAATACAAGCCGGCGTGTATCTCGTAACCGAACGGGGGATGTGGTTCTGTACACTCCAACACAACTCGAGGAAGATATGGGTGAAGCATGGCTGGGCTCGCTTCAAGCACGATCACAACCTGGTTGTAGGGGTGCGTTGCACTTTCAAGCTCGTGTATTCCTTTGGTGTCCAATTTCAAGTTGTGTTTGACCGTCCTTAAAATCGTTGGTAGAGCTGAAGTTATCAACATCTTGTTCAAGTACGCTCCCTAGTATCGTTGTGTAGGTTGTAATGAATGGTGTCTACGCTCATGTGACCATGGCAAATTTTCATGTAACTTGCTACACTGCTTGGTCAAGAGCCGGTGAATGTTGAATGTTTGTTACTTAAGTAATGAATCAATCGCGTGTTTAGCTACAAAGTCAGCCAAAAGCAACAGAAAACGGTGGAATCTGTTGTGTCCATTTGCACCGGCGCTTTTAGATCACCTTTCAAATCAAATTCTTTAGTTATTTCAGTATATTCTTTTAAACGTAGTAAAAAATGATAATGATGGACATGTGTATATTAAGTACTAATTATACTAACTGGGCGTTCGGAACATAATTCAACGTTTACAATACAAAACACATCAACGCCGCTTTTATGTTTGGGAACTGAGCTTCCGCTGAAAGTGCCAAATAACCTAGTTTAAGACAATCTTCCCAATCAAAATTCCGACCATTACCAACAAGAGTCCGGTGCACACAATCAGGACATTGCTCTTCCACTCCAACATTCGAAGGGTGTTGTAGTAAGGAGCACATATCACGGATGGGGACGTTGCTTCAGAGGTTGTATCTGTTCCACGTACAGCTCGAGTGCGTTTACCTAATTCAGGCTGGATATTGCAGCTGCGGAACGAAGGTTCGCCAACCACTTCGTCCAACCATTTAAAAGACCCAGGATGTCTGCCGTCGACTGGACATTTCAGGTAGTAGCGGCCTGCGTTGGTCGCCGACGGCCCGGCACGCTTAAGTGTCATGTTCCCACTCCCGCAAACGCATTCTGGTGTTGCTTCTTTTGTATGCATATTGCTGAAAATCAAACCAAAAGATAACACATATGTACATCATCGATTAGAGATTAATGACAGGAGGAATCAAAGAGCAACATACACATATCATAAAACAGTAGCACAGTCTTATAAATCGGAGTACAATATGGTCAATTAACATAGGAAAGTGTAATCTCAGTTCAAAGATACTTCTATCCAAATAGAAGGATCATTCATCTGTTATTCCACATGTTGCGTGCTATACTGTCTCTGAACTGAGTCCAATCGGAAGACGGCTCAACACAGCCAACATAATCCCCACCAATGTTATCTTCCTCGGCGTTCGTTAAGTTCATGTTTGTGTCTAACGCAATTTCCACAGGATCCACCTCCATTTCACGTCGAATGAAATTATGGAGTAAGAAACATGCCATGATTAAACGGATTTGCATTTTAACAGGGTAAAAGGAAGCGCTCCTTAGAATGCCCCACCGCATTTTCAATACTCCAAATGCGCGTTCAATCACTTTTCGCGCTTTGGTATGTCGCATGTTGAATAATTCCTTCGGGTTTTGTGGAGCTTCAGCCTCTGGACCCCACTCCTTGAGATGATAGCGTGTTGCCTTGAATGGTGTGAGGAACCCATTGCAATTTGCATAAGCATTATCGCAAAGGTAATAGCAACCTATTTGGGGTAAGGTGGGACCCGATTAATGCTACGGATATGATAAAAATAGCTGAATATATAAACCATTGTTGTAAGTTATATGCTAACCTTGCGGTACTTTAAGGCCTCCAGCATGTGAAACTGCATCCTTGAGGACGCGGGAGTCTCCCGCAGACCCTTCCCAGCCAGGGAGCAAGTACACAAACTGCATTTGACGATCACATACAGCTAGAACATTAGTTGCTATCTGGGCTTTCCTCGATCTATAACGTGGTTTGTCATCGGTAGGTACTAAGACACTTATATGGGTGCCGTCCAGCGCGCCGAGACAACCCTGGAGTTAAACAGATGAAATGATACACTGTATTATTTGGTAAGACAACAAAAACCATATAATCAAAGTTTATAGTAAAACAGAATATACATTTGTGATCGTATTACCTTAAACCACTTCCAACGAGGGTCGGTGCAGTCATCCGGAACGGGTGCCGGCTTCGCTAGGAGCACTGGGTAAAGGCTAAGTACAGCAGCAAGTACCTTGTGTACATAATACGATACAGTTCCACCTGAACGCCAAAAAGTATTCCCGATAACTCGATTCTTCTGATGGTGTGCCAACACAGATACAAAAATTGTCGTTTGCTCTTCGACACCAAGGCATATACCTACTGTCAACCCTCCCATCTCAGAAAGGAGACGGCACAACCTACCAAACGTGTTACGGTCCATGCGTAAATTTGATACACAGGCAGAATTTGTGACGTCTAGTAACCGGTCTAAGTACTTCAACTGTGCAGGGATTTTGTTAAGCACGCTATGTCGCCGAGCGTGCTCAACAACCTTACGCCGCTGACGTCGACAACGGGCACGGATGTAGCGACGTAACAATGTGGTGGTTTCTTCACGATAAAGGAGCATAATGTCCTCGAGCAACAAACATAGATGAGCTGTTTTGGCTGAGTAAAGACTCATCTTTTTGGGTGTGATTATTGGCCTTAACTACCTAACAATCGATGAGCAAGTAGGCGGATGATCAAGTCAGCACACACAGTTGAATTACACCCAAAAATAACATACGCGCTGGTGTTGTGTGCATACAAACTTAACAGACTATAAATTCTGAAACAAACAAAGTCCAAATCGATATTATCCCAAAATAAGACGGATGCGGGAGCAATGTCCTTGCCAAAACCAATTGAATAGGGAACATAAACAATCAACGAATTTTGGTGGCGTAATTGTGGCTTACCTAGGGAATATCTTTTTGGTGGTGTAATTGTGGCTTACCTAGGGAATATCTGGACAAGATCGGAAGCACGGTGTCGACCCCTACACTCTGATGTTGAAAATTTTCCTGCTTCTTGATAATTGTCCAAAAAAAACCAACATTCATCAGTCTGTGTAAATTGCAACGAAACAACCGATTAAGGGCACACCTGGATTGAATGGGGACCTGTTGGAGCCGAACAGTGCACTAGTCCACCAGATTAGCCAAATGGTAATGCGCGCGTTCAAGTGATTTAGATCTAGGGTTCGTCCGAAATTTGTTGAATGGGGGTAAAGGAGAAGCTGAAATCAGTGTGTCATCAAAATTGCAGGGTCAAAATGGTAAATTCAACTTCTAATCTGGATCCGAAATCCGATCCAGATTTCATAAAGTACCTCCTTTACCTGAAATTGATTCAATGTATACCAAGACTGAACAGTTCGGGCCCGGAAAATACCAACGGGCTTCAATAGACAAACCCATGAAACTTGAACACCCTCCAAGTCCAAGATTTCAGCCCAATTCAGCACATTACTGGGTACTTGAACACGCCCTAACTGTAAATCCTTTGTCACTACCCAACGAGTGTAGAGTAAAGGTACACTGATTTTCTTATTATTCAACATAGACATCAATGTTAAAATTCAGATTGAGGGACAACTCTATGGAGTTGTTGTGACCCAACTTGACAAATCAATGCAATTGTTTTGAAATATAACTTGTCTAGCTTTGGATGTATACGTAGAGTAGTCTTTAACTTGACAAGGCTTCACAATTTCAGGAAAAAAGACACCACAAGAAGAGACTCATATTAGTTCCATGTGCTAAGAGATGACAAGTCATGAACAATGTTTTTAAGTCGGTGAATCGAACCGCGTCGCCAGAGGACCGATATATCGACTCAGCCGATATATCGGGCGACTTAGTCGATATATCGATAGTAAGTCGGGCGACTCACCAGACAAGTCGTCCAGGTCCCTCAAGACCGATATATATCGATATATCGGGCGACTTGCCCTTTTACACATGTAAAATATGCAATATATACTTCAAATTACAACAGGAAAAAACACAGCATCATATTGTTCAATGATTTAGTCATGTTCAACGATTTGCATGATAACAACTAACAAGCAATTAAGCAAACTCAAAGCACAACATCATCCACTTGGAAAGCCCCTGCAGCTGAACCTCCACCACCCTCTTCATCATCTTCGTAATCAGATCCACTCTCATCTCCCATTTCATCATCCTCTTCACTTGACACTTCATCTTCAACTGGAATTGCAGCTGTCCTAGGTTGCTTAGTCCTTTTACTTGCAGCAGCAGCATGTTTAGATCCACTCTTCCTTTTCATTGCAGCAGCCCTTGGCAGATTACGACCTCCTAGACCTTGGAGGGGCGGCATCAGTTCTGGGAGGAGGAGGACGTGGGGAGGGGGTGTGGGGTTTTTTATAAAGAAACCCTAATGGGCTGAAGTGGGGGTTTTTATAAAGAAACCCTAATGGGCTGAATAGACACCTACCTGTCCGCCTGGCCCAATCTGGAGTGAAGCCCATTAAGTCGTCCTCGACTCGATCAGGCGACTAATCGGTCGAGTCGCGCGATATATCGGACGACTCGAATGTTAGTCGCCTAAGTCGCATCTGGGTGTGTATCGACCCTTGGCCTACCGATACAGGCGATATATCGCGATATATCGCGATATATCGGACGACTTACAAACAATGGTCATGAATGAGCAAAAGGTAGCATAGCTAATAATTGAAGACAAGGTAGCCACTGTATTCTTATATATGACAACAAAAAGGCTGCATAGCTGATAACTGAAAACAAGGTAACCACTGTATTCTAAAATATGACAGCAAAACTAACATAAATATAAATATGATAAATCAAGCCGCTGATGATAATTGAAGACAATGTGGCCACTGCATTCTTATATATGACAGCAAATCTAACAGAAATATAAATATGATAAATCAAGCAGATGAATCAGTCAACAATAGGTCTAATGTAACAGGATCAACATCACATAGGTACATAAGTTAGGAGAAACTAAAATCCAAAAGGAAAAATGCAAATTCTACAACATCTTTCCAAGGATGACACCAGCAAAACAAGAACCATGCTCATGAAAATTACATCAACATTTGTTTCAAGATCAGATAGTGTCCGTGACCGGATGGGCATAGAAGTGGCAGTTTCAGTGGCAGGTTTATCAATCACCGTGGACGACACAGTTTAGTACTAGTACTACACCCCCTTTAAACTGGCGGCTGATGTAGGAATCCTTCATCTTTGATAGTCTGCACGCGGGTGCCAAATTCGTCGCACCATATAAAGGATTGAGCATGTTTGCCATTATATGGGCATTTATAGTAGTGACGGCCAGGGTTATTGGCAAATTTTCCGCTACATCGAACCACCATCTTGCCTTGCCCACATCGGCACTGTGGGGCATCATCGTGATCATGAACTTCGTGGGACTTCATCCGGTATCGAATAGGGTATACAATATATTAGTCACGAATAGATTGAAAGATTGAAATGTGCAACAAATGTGTATATATTGTGCATGTAAAAAAACAGGGAATGTGCTTATCAACACTTCAAATATATACCCCACGCACCCACATTTCAGCAGCAATTTGATCCCGTAGGTCATTCCATTGAGGCGTTGGATCAATGACATCTACATACACTAAATTGTCATGATCTTCTTGCAATCCAATGTCGTTTACATTTTTATCCTCTTAACTCCTCGATTGGATCTACAATAATCTCACCTCGAATGTAATTATGTAATAGAAAACAAGCTATAATCAACCTAATTAGTATTTTTATCAGGTAGAATGATGAGCTATGGATAATGCCCTAGCGCAATTTAAGTACCGCAAATGCCCTTTCAATAACATTTCTCGCACTCGTATGCCGCCTGTTAAATATTTCATGAGGATTCTTGGGCCTCTCAGCGTTTGGACCCCATTCTTTTAGGTGGTATTTAACTCCTTTATATGGTGTTAAAAATCCTTCACTATTCGCATATCCATTGTCACATAGATAATAGTGACCTACGAGTAAATTTGAAATGGTTAGAAGAATGTGTACCCTTGCCTGGAAGAAATACATTGATAAACACAACTAGTGATGCGCGTGTTACAATATCTCGTAGGACTCGTGCATCACCAGCTGACCCCTCCCATCCAGGTGGGTATGTGCAAGAATATTCTTCGTTTATAAAAAAAATCCTAATTGTATGTACCTTAAACCATTTCCACCTATTGTCGACACAATCATTTGGTACTGGAGTAGGCTTCACAACCAATAGAGCATGAAGCTTTATTAGGGTGTTGAGGACTACATGTACATAGTGTGAAACCGTATGCCCGGAGCGCCAAAATTCAAAGCTAACTACCCTATTTTTTTATGGTGTGCTAATACACATAAGAAAATTGCTACTTGTTCTTCCACTTTAACAAACGCTCTGTCTACCAACCCAGCCCGTTCTCTAAAAAGTATACAAAGCCTCCCAAAACAATTACTATCCATACGCAGATTATCTAAGCAAGAGTGGTCAGTGACACCTACTAATCTATTTAAACGCTTCACTTGGGTGGGGATGCGGGCTAAACGACGAAATAAACGTCGTGTATTGTTTGCTCTCGACCGTCTACCAACATTATTCAGTTGGAAAAAATCATGGAGAATGACAGAGGTTTGTTGTTGGTGTGTACGAATGATGTCCTGAATTAGCAAAAATAATTCCTCGTTTGACAGGAACTGTGTACTCATTGTAAGTAACTAAAATTCTTTTCAGAACAGAGCTATTCCAAACTCAACTGCACAAATGGAAAAACATTCATATATGGAGATGGCTACATCATGTAGGTTTGTCAAGCATAACTACAACATAAACAAAGCATAACAACTTTATAAACTTCAATTGTGTAATTTTCATCACTGCCAATACATACCTTATACTCATTCTTTATTGATGAAAGGATTATGTCCGTATTATTTGCACATATCTTCAAATGCATCTTTCAATGACTATGTTTAAAAATGAATTCTCAAGTGATCTATGGAACATGTCGAAAGCTATGCAGCATGTTATGACATAAATTCCCTGCAAAAAGCAATCAAATTTCGACATGCCATAACCAACCACAACAGCTACTTGATTTCTTGACTACACATTAGAACAACATTCCATCCCCATTTCGAAATTGAGAAAATTCCTAAATGAGAAACAAAAAAAAAAACAATTGCAGATTCAAGGATAAGTAGCACTGAACCGTGTAAAAAGCAGTGGACTTAATGCCTCTCTTCTGGAGATAGAAAGCACACAGAAGGCCATACATGCCACCGCCAATAATTCCAACCACCAGGTCGGTTGAAATTGGCATGGTGAACTCGCTCTATTATTTTGCATAAACAAAAATATGAATGGTGTATATAGAAATTTGAATTTGGACAAGAAGATTTCAAAAGTAACATATCACCCAATATGTCAATTTAGAATAAAGTAGGATGCATTTCGTAGGGAGTTATTATGAACCCATACTAAAAAATTATAAGAATTGTCAAGAAGTGAAGCTTTTACCTATGGAACCCAGAAAGTTGCAGAAGGCGACAAGAAGAAAGAAGCTTCATCCTTGAAAATTAGGGCTGAAGTTGATTTCCCCTCAGATCTGTGCTCTATGGAGTAAATCTGCTAAACAAAAAGTAGGGCAAGAAGCTTCGCATAAAATCTGTCGTGCGAAAATTGAGGACCAACAAAGATGAATTTAGACAAAATACAACCTCGTGTTGTTCGTCCAGTGTCGTTTGTAGCTTTCATCCAAAACAAGAGCTTGTATTTCTCAAACTAGAAGCAGCGGGTGAGAAGAGCTTGAATTTCTCGAACCAGAAGCAGCGTTGAGAAGACGAGGGTTTTCTTTTGGGAAGATGTTTTTTTTCTGGAAAATTTAATGAAGTCGGAATATAATTTCTCCCATTTCTCTTGGAAAAGTTAATAGGTGAGGAGTATTATAATTCATCGGGCTTTTTGCAGGCTAACTTTAGCTTAGTGGGCTTTGAGAAAAATCTAATGTGTATCAAACATTGGAATAATTGAGAAATGGGACTCTTTTCTGAGTTATTGGATGGTATCAAACGAACCCTAATACTACTACCCTAACTTATGAACAAGAAATAAATATTTAAACATATATGTGAAAGATATGATGAATCAAATTTTAATTAAATAATTGGGAGATATAGGATCGTATCAATAATATAACATAAATGACTAAGCAAAACACAATGTGACAAAAATATTTCTTCTCGTTAACGGATAAAAGTGAATGTAGAGTTTATATATGCAAGCAGCTCGATGCATTATGTTTACAGTATATAAACGCTAACAATCTCACTTGTACTCAAAACATGCTTTCAAATATACAGTATCATACTACAAAACTCTCCCACTTATAGTAAAAAGCAAGTCTAGGTTTGTGATGCATCTAACTCGCAGTCCTTTCACGTGACGTTAAAACATGCTTTGAGTATACTTTAAATCTCGCGCTTTCAGAGTCAGGGGACTATTGGGCATGTTATGACCCTAGATGTAATTTCGGCTGCCTGCCGATTTCGCATAGTTTCTAGCAATTTTTGTAAAATAGACATAACTTTCTCTAAAATGCTAGTATTATCGAGGCGTGTAAGATATCTGTGCAAAACTCTTTTGAAGACAATGAGATTGTTATTCTTTAAAGATGAATAGATTTGAACTTTTTTTTTCAAAACTTAATAAACTTTCCAAAATAACTATTTAAAAGATTATTGGACGGTCTACAATATTGAATCAACTCAAATCAAACCAAGTCTAACTCCTAAAAATATTTAAAATATGTGTGTAACACTGACATAGACCCTTATGGGTACTCTAAAATATTTGTTTATAGGCCTGCTTATTTGGACGGTTCCGATTCTAACCGGACCGGTTGACCTGTTAACAGGTTTTAATTTTTCATAAATCCTAGAACCGGAACCAGAATCGGAACTAGGACTAGGAAAATATACCGAAATACCGCACTTACCGTACCAAAAAAATACCAAAAATACCGAATTTTTTGTATACCTTACTTTTCGGTACGGTATCATACCGTACCGACAGTTTTTAAAGGTATGCATTTTGTATATACCGCGGTATACCGCAAATACGGTATGTACCGGAAATCAAGGTATACCGCATATTGCGGTATACCGAAATCACGGTACGGTATACCAACAAAAGCGGTACGGTAACGATATCTAAATTTTGGTATACCGACTTTTCGGTATACCGCAATTGCGGTATACCGACAAAAGCGGTATGGTAAAGGTATGGTTTTTGGTCATACCGCACGGTACGGTACGGTACGGTATGCGATATGGCCATTTCGGCGCGGTATACCGTACCGTTTCAACCCTAATCGGAACCGACTGGTTCCGGTTCGGAACCGGAACCGATGTGTAATTTTAATCCGAAATTATTCATAATTTTAAATAATTCAATACTCATAAAATAATAATCCAACATTTAAAAATTTAACAAATACTCCCTCCGTCCCCCAAAATTCGTCACCATTTGACCCGGCATGGGTTTTAAGAAATATAATAGAAAGTGGGTTGAAAAAGTTGGTGGCATGTGGGTCCTACTTTTATATATTAGTTTTATAATAAAATGTGAGTGTGAATGAGTTAGTGGAAGTAGGCTCCACTACCAAAAATGGTAAAAGTGAAAGGTGATAAATTTTTAGGGACGGACGAAAAATGAAATATGTGACAAATTTTCAGGGACGGAGGGAGTAATACCTAAAAATTTAAATAAATACATAAAAAAATGCAAACCAACAATACAATAATATTCATAAATGGGTAAAAGGATGCTAAGTGTAGTAGGTCGGATTAGTTTATGTTGACAATTCTTTTACAAAAAAAGGAGTTCTAAAATTTAGCATTTTTATTAAAAGGAGTTTTAAAATTGACTTCCATTTCCCTTTTTTTTGCTAAATAAATACTCAATGGAATTTCCAATACTAATTGATCTTGTTGTGACTCTTTGGTTTAATATGGAACAGTTAATAAATCATTAACAAACAAGTTAAAATCATATGAAATGATATTGTATTTGTATAGTTCTTTTGGAAATTAAAAACAAACTTATGATGTTCTACTCATAGTAGTTAGTTCATAAAAAATGGATTGGGGAAATAATTATAGATTCAAAGCATCACGGTTTAAACATTTTAAATACTTCAGAAAACAGAGCTTGCAAATTTAACTTTGTTTAAATCTTAAAATCACTCAATGTTTCAAATTATTTTATTTCAATTCAATAAAATTAGATTTATTAGTATATTAAATTATAAGAAAATAAAATTGAATTGTAATCCGGTTCCTAACCGAAACCAGTTTTATATAAAAAGTTGGAACCGGTACCGGAACTGATTTTCCGATTTCCGGTTCCTCAATTAACCGGCCGATTCTAGTTCCAGTTCTGGTTAATCAAGAACCCAGGAACCGTTGAAGCACCCCTATTTGTTTTTGCCTCATTTGTGCTATCTATTAAGAACCATGATATAGGCCCTATATGTCGATGCCTGCTCGTGGATATTATATGGATTATGTGAGACTCCATCTCCGATCTCTACTCTAATTCATGTACATGTGTTCGATCCCTACCCTAGTTCATGCACATGTGTTATCGCTAAGCACAATAGGGGTAAATATGTAATTATGTAAATATATCTATATCAAGCATTCCCTGTACAAGAAAGATGACCATTTCTTAGGCGGCACGAGATTTTATGTAGTTTTATTTTGTGTATTAGATGGAGAGAATAAAATAAGAGAGATAGAAAGTGCAGAAATAAAAATATTTTCATTTTTAGTAATAGATTATTTTAGGTGGGCCAAACTAAAACGGAAAGTGGATCTCATTTTTATTAGGACGGAGGGAGTTTGTAATAATATGCGAATATGAGAAAATAGGGCATCAAGTGTTCCATTTTATTCTGTTAGAGCATGCGCAGCGGGGTATTTTTAGCTTTTAATTATGTAATTTTAATCTTTAGGAGTTTACTTATGTAATTTTTAATTTTTAGGATTTTAATTATGTTTTTTTTATTTTATTTGTAATTTGTAATATTTATTGTGGTTTTTTAATGAATTTTAATATTATGGAAATGTTTTTGTTTAATTGAATTTTAAATTGAATTGTGTCCGTCCTTGCGGAAGAGCACAGTTGTGGTTGTTGTGCTAATGCCAGAGAGCGGACGGAAATAGTGGCGCCGGGCCCACAGCCATGCTCGCTGGCAAGAGCACGGTTGTGGATGCTCTTATATTTCTGGACATAGAGTCACACACACGAAAGACATTGTTTAGAAATTTTCTAAATATGGTAGGTAGTAATAAGATTCTTCTTATTGCTGAAGAATTATTGCTAATCATATATACTCCACTTAATTAGAGGTGCCCACAATTCCGGAACCGGTGGTTACGGTTTGAAACTGTCGGTTCCAGTTTTAGAAATTTTCTGATCGGAACCAAACCGCAAGGGTGCTTCGCGGTTACGGTTCCGAACCGGCGGTTTTTTTATGATTTTTCATGTTTCGATCCGCCCGTTTTTTGCGGTTCCAGTTCGATTTTACGATTTTTCAGGGATTTTTCACAGTTTCGGTTCAGAAAATTTTGAACCTGACCGAACCATGGTTCTAAAATCGAAGGTTTCGGTTCGGGTAAATTCTCACGATTCCGGTTCGAAACCGTACCCACCGATTACGATTTCACGGTTAACCGCCAGAACTATAAACTTTTGGCACCTCTTTACTTAATGAATTGTTCCTTATTATGTGAGCATCACTCAATGTTTTGATACCCAAAAAATATCTGTTCAATAGAATAGCCTCCTGGTATTTGTTTAGATAAGAGCATCTCCAATCATTGCACTAAACTTAAACTCATTTCAGTATAAATGTCATACTAAATAGCGATTTTACCCCACCATCTACTAAATTCAAACTAAAAAGAATATTCCTCACTCACTTACTTTTAATATTTTTCAATCGTACCTAGATATTTTATCTAAATTACGCACCAACACATGACACTTTGTTAGTAACTTAAATTAAATTAAATAGTAACTATATATAAAATCTATTTTATATTAAATAAAAAATTACTTAATTATAGAATTTCCATATGTATCGTAATGTTTAAATATTGGACCCTTGTTAGTTATAATAGCATATTTAGTAGTTTATTTTGTTAGTCTATTGTAATCCTTATTTAAACATGTATATATCTTAACTAATCAATAAAAAACGTGTAGTATGTTTAGGCATAATATTAGTTTAACTAATCAATAAAAATGTGTAATATATACTTAATATGGGTAAGCCCACTAATTAACTTTGATAAAATTAAATTAGATTAGTATTTCATATCTTCTTCTTCTTCATCGTAGCTTTACTACTTATATAAGTTTTTCTGTATCCTTTTATTTTTATTTCTCTTTCTTCCTTTTTTTCTGTTTTGATTAATATAAAATGATTTGAACTTGAATATAATAATCAAAATCTGAAAAGTATTTTGAGATTGTTTTAATATAAATCTAAAAATAGGTATATTAAGTGATTATGAATGTTTTATGATTTTATAGTTGATTTCCAAATCATTTCGTACGATATTCTTATGTATAGGCATTGTTGATTAATGGGTATGTATATAATCACACACGATTCATTCACTTGGCCTACTATTTAGCTTTTATTTAAAACACCTTGTCCTTTATATTCAATTCATTATGTTTCAGTTAACCAATAAATTAGATGTTCAATTCCAAACAATACATTGTGAAAACAGTGATGAACAACAAAAAAGTGTGATCCAAAAAATCTGTAAAATTTTGACCTAACAAACTAAGAAACAGAAGCAAGAAACATTACATTGTGAGCAAAACTGAGCTAGCTACCAAAACAGTGTTCATATCTTGCTCCTCATCCTCACTAACTTGGCCAACGTCTCTTGCGCCGCCAGCGTCTGCGCGTGGTTGTGTCCGAGCATCACCGTCCTGATACTAATGCACGTCCGGCATAGCTCCTCCCCGCTGTCAAAGTGGCCGCCTCTCAGCAGCAGCCTCGCCCTCGTCTCCATCAGCGTGGCCTTGAGAAGCGTCACCTCCTGCCACACGTACTCGTCCACTCTCTGATTCGACTGCAGTGCCTTCTTCCAGCACAGCGAGCCATGGCACCAGTCTTGGATCTGCGACACGAACGACTTCTCCACCTCCTCCAGCACGTTCGTGCACACCTTGAGGAGCTCTATGGCCGAGTTGCACCTTGAGAACGTCGAGAAAGCCCCTATCGCTAGAGGGAGAGCCGTCCTCTTGATGAACAGGACCATGTCGATCGCCTTGAGCTGCACTAAAGGGGGCTCGGATTTGAACCCAAAGACGAGGAAGGCTGACGCCCAGAGGTGGTCGGATGTAGCCAATGGATTTCCGAGCTTCCTCACTCCTTGAACCGTGGCATTAGCTGCACCTAAGCCGTATTTCCATCTAGCAAACATCCGTGTGATGGCGTGGAACTGAATCCAGCAGCCAGGCTGGCGGTTCACCTTCCACGCCAACCCGAGCCGGACTAATAGAAGGGCAGACTCCTCCTCCCCCTTCCACGTCTGGCTTGACACACAACCCGAGCAGCAGCACAAGGCGAGCTTGAGACACTCTGTCCATTTCCTCAATGTGTTCGTTTTACACGCTGCGTTGTTGGCAGCTGCAGTTAGCAGATTCACCGGGACAGGCGATGGGGCGAACCACGCCCCGACCTGAAGCATCCTCGAAGCGAGGAGGTTTCGATTCCCCTTCGACTGCTGCAAAACAGCAGCACAGAATGACAAGACCTTCATCAAGAAAGGGCTAGTTCTACAAAACTGCTGCTCCTCATTACTCAATCCAGAGCCCCCATTGACCTCATCGTGCTCGACCTCGTTCATCGCCTCAAACAGATTCGACGGAAGGATCCCAAGCTCGGAAACCAGACACCCCACGACCCACAGCCCGAAACTCGACCTCCCAAGCCTCTCAGCAAACTTGTCAAGAAACTCAGCCTCTCCGGCCAAGAACTCCCTCCTCCGCCTCCCTCTCACAAGGGACATCACATCTGGAAGGGGCAGCGTCTTCAGCTGCACCGTGTCGAAGCTCATCACCCTAGGCAGCCGCGTGGTGATGATGACGTGAGTCCCACCCGTGTTCCTCGGGATCAAGTCATGGAGATCCTTCCCCTCCCACCATTCCTTCTCTGTTTCAAGATTATCAATGATCAGCAAATAAGGCAAGTCTCTAAACAGCTCCCTCTTCACCCTCTTAAAAGCCTCCATCTCTTGTTCGTCGAAACTCCGGATCCTCCCCCTCTCCTTCTCCTCATCCGCGCTCACATCCAGTCCCATATTCACCGATATGTTGAGTATATTCTGCCTGAAATACCGCGCCTCCCCTCCGAACCACAGCACCATTTTATACCTCTGCGAGTAACGATAAGCAAACTCCAAAGCCACCTCCGTTTTCCCCACTCCCGGAGGCCCGGTTATACACACGACGCTACCCCCCTTCGACTTCCTATGCTTGGTGGCTCTCTTAACTGTCGGTTCGACCTCAACCCACGCCTCCAAATTCGGCTCCTGACACCTCCCAACATCCATACTAATGAACTTGTTACTAACTTTGCTTTCACATTCTTGCTCCAAGCAACCAAACAAGGCACTCTCAATCTCCAAAACCTCCCTCTCTCTCCCAACAAAGAACTTATTCCTCTGAAAAGGCAACTCCTCACACACATCAATTTCCCTCTCTACAACACTCTTCCTCCCAAGCTTCCCTCTCAAAATCCCAACCGCCCTCGAAACGCAGCTCCTCCAACTCCCCTCATTCGTCTCGAGTCTGAACTCATTGCATCGCATCAGGCCATCCAACGCCTCCTTACACTCCTTGTTGCCGTCGGCGTGGGGGCTGAAGAGGCTCGCGACCTCTTTAGCGTCCGTGTCGAAGAAGAGAGGGATCAGATTCTTCTTCTGCGCGAAGAATCTGATCTCCTCCAAGCTGAGGTGGTTCAGCAGAGTGTAATCGGTTACAAGGATTACTCCGAATGTGACAGAGCAGATCACCCTATCAGCAATCTCGTGGCTCTGATTATCCGCATACACAGCTCTGTCCGCCGTGAAGGCGGCAATCCCCTGCAACTCCAGCTCCGACTTCAGCCACTTGCAGAACCTCAGCAAATTCGGGCTCTTCCCGTGGAAGCCGATGTAGACATCGCAGCTCCGGAGCTTCGAATTGGCTCCCGCCGGAGAAGCGAAGGAAATGCGGGGGATTGGGAAGGAGAATGAAATCCGCGGCGGCGCGGATTCCGGCAGGCAGGAGACGAGCTTGAGCTTCTCCGGCGGTGGGGTGTAGGAGGTGGTGGGGAGGTCATCGGATTGGGAGCCGATGTAGGAGAGGGTGTCGGTGGTGGCGTCGTCGGCGGAGTTCAGTCGCGGGGAGATGTAAGGGGACTGGAGCGCGGAGACGAATGCGGACGAGAGAGGGGAAACCGGCGCCGAGCTGTACGGAGATGAGTTTAACGGGGTTGAAGCGATCTTGATGGTGAGATCGACGGTGGAGATTTGCGCGGCAGCATCCATGTTGCGTTAATGAATGCGGAGGCCCCTCCCCCCAATGTTTTGGTTTTTGTTTTTTTCTTTTTTTAGAAGAGTGAGAGCTGAGGAAGCAGGGGAAGAGGAAGTAACCATACCATTTTTTTCAGCAAGCTTGAATTGAATGGGGTGATTGTGACAGGAGCAGAGGATGAATGCAACAGTAAATAAGACTTTTTTGAAATCAACATGTGATTTCAGGAATCATCATCTTCTTCTTCTGAATTGCCAGACTTTCTCAGCTTTTGACACTGTTCAAGATCACAGAAAAATTAGTGTAGAGATTTTCTTGTATGAATGATTGGATGAACTATTTTAGCCAAAAAAAAATGCATTGCTTTACATTGAAAGCTCAAGGAAAGGGAGAGACCCATTGTGGAAAGAAACCCATCTTTCTAACTCTCTCTCTCTGAACAAGCTGTGCATATGGGAGAATCTAAAGTGTGGGTTGGATCTGTGGATTTGAACATAAAATAAGGCAATAAATGCTTTAAAAGGAGCTGCAGAGTGTGTAAATAGAGCAGTATTGAATATTGGATATTACAAGGGCTCCTATTTTAATAGATTTTCGTTGGGCTTAGTATTCCACTTTTTGTTTTTAGTGTTGTAGGATTGCTAATATTACTAAATTCCACTAATTAAAAACAGCAGGTAATTTTTATCTGTTTTTAATCACAGAAGCCAAAGATTGGTCAGACTTGTTTATCTGCGTCTCGATTTGTAGATACTATGTGAAAACTGAAGTGGTATTTTTCTTTCTTTTTCTTTCCCTCCAAAAATTGGGAGTTTGTTTTGTGTGTCTGTGTCTGTGTCTGTGTCATCCGACACAAAATTGCTGTGGAAATTGGACCAAGACCGGTCCAACACCCCTACCACTGCCAGTAATTGGTGGCCATCTTCAAACATAAATTAAATTCTTTCTAGGTTTTGGCAGAATTCAATACCAATATAAACAGAATCTAGTCCTGCTACTCACACAATTGCTAAGTTGAACGATTTCTGATCCAATTATTTGCACTGAAAATTTTCACAAATGGTTATACACTATGGTTCTGAGAATTTTTGTGTACAATAAATGTATATCAATTTGAATAGCTGGTTAGTGTACTCAAAGCAAGCATACACGTGCTCAATCAACAGAGCTCAGTCTATAGGGTATATAGGATTTTCTATTTGAATGCAATAAATAAGGAGTAAAATTATTCAGAGTTTTAAAATCGGACTTCAACATATATTAAGATTATCGTAATTGATCTTAACGGTTGGATTATTATTAATTTACAATATATAACACTAATGTGTTGTTCATTGTATAGAGGAAAATGTGTTTGTCAATTTTACTTCAGTTTTTGCAAATATTAAGAGAAAAAAAAATCGGCTCAAACCAATCCGAAATCAAATCGAAATAGAGACCGGGGCTTCATCTCTTCATCATTTTTTCCATCACAATGAGACACATTTTCTTTTCACAAAAACAAATAGTAATCCATAATTAGATTTTTAAATTAACCCCCCTCGATTAAACAATCATTTTTATGATTTTGAAAATCTATATTGTTGATAAGTGATTAATTAGTTTAATATATTAATGGGGCATAGCACAGTGCAGTTCCTCTCCGGGCAACCTGGCTGCATGTGCCTCCAAGACCTTGCACCTCTTTTTAATAAATCTCTTTCCAATTTCTTAATTTAACAACATTATTTCACCTCCTTTAAACTACTGCCATTTTATAATAAATAAATAAACAACTGCAATCATGTGTCATATGATCACCCCCCCTAAAAATTCTTCTTTCAATGAACCTGCACAGCTGTATATTATTAAATGTCTCTAAATATTATTTTTACATTTATTCTTTTACATTAATATGGGAAATATAATAATTTATTAATAGGGCACTGCATATAAATAGCCTATCGAGGTAATCAAATCATCATACATTAAATAATTACTATATAGGTTAATTATTTATGCACTCTGTCGAGCTAACTATAAAGAACTAGCTTATACTGTACTAATATTTCCTTAGCAAAGAGAATACTGTTCAATTTTTGTGCAAGCCATTAGCTGGACGCAAAATTAATTGAGATTTGCAACAGTTTTCCGAAGCAAATAATGGTTGATGCTCTATTATTTGCTAATTTAAACCTGTAGACTCATTATTTTCCGGCTAAGTGGATTAGTTCAATTATTTAGCTGCATTCAAAATCCATAAATAATTACTACTAACCATCAAAATTTGATTTGAAATCGGTAAGTTCCACCCAACTTATATTATTGCTTAAAGTTTTTTATTTTTATTATTATTATTATTATTGTTATTATTCTATGAGACTAATGGACCAATCTAGCTCATTTCATATAATATAATATACATATAATATAATTTGATCAAAATATAAAATTAAAAGGAATAAGAACGGAATGGAATGGCTATTTTACTTTAGCTCGCCACGACTGTAGGTTCGAACGGTGGTTGTTTTTATAAAAAATAAGAATAGAAAGGAATGGGTTTTCCCATAATAGAGAAATTAATGATTATCCATATGGAAAATGAAATGGGGATTCTTAAGGGAAAAAATTCCAAATAAATGAATGAAATGAAGCTAGAATAACTTTTAAAAAATTCAATGTAGATATAGGAGCGTCCAAATAAATGAATGAAATGAAGATAAGAATGACTTAGAATTCAATGTAGATATAAGAGCATCCACCATATATCATATTTTTGGTGCAATTTATTTTTAAGAAGTGACATATTTTCATAGACCATATATCAAATTTGCAATTCACTCTTTGGATATACCTAAATTTACTATTTGAATATTTCAATTTTCTAGAATTGATCGTATAAGATCATCTTCAAGAGAATAATGTATATAGAAAATAGTAGTAACAAATTTAAAAAGGAAAAAGTAAATTATTTTTTAATTTAAAAAAAATTGTACAAGATATAATATTTTCTTAAATACCTTCCTTCTTAGATAATGATTTTTCGTGAAAAAAAAATAAATATGGTAGTTATAATATCTTACTTCTCCATTGATGGAAATGGAGAGGTAAAAATAATTTTTTTAAATGAGAAAATGTATAATACTTTCTCAAATAACTTTCTCCTTAGAGAATGATTTTTTATAAAAAAATTAAATATAATAATTATAAGACTTTACCTTTTAAATGTTAATATTATCAAACTACAATAAAATAACAACAAGGATGAAATGTCGATTCTCATAACAGACGAAAGAATGACTATTCATATAAAAATTAGAATGTTGACTTTTAAAAAAGAATATTCTAAGTAAAGGAATAAAATAGATAGAAATGACTTATCTCCATTTCGTCATATTAAAAATGGCCTAAAAGATTTCACTATAATTATATGTGGCAGAACAGATTCTCTGCAGTGTTGATAAACACAACACAAATTGTTGTGCATGAAACGTAAGTAATTACTCTTTATTAATATTAAACTCTTGAATTTGCAACAGTCTCTTCATTTTCTTTTTCTATTTGCTATATCAGTATATGATTTTGTAGTTTTTGGTATTAATTTTATTTCTGCATTTTTAGAGTACAAACAATAATTTAAAATAATACTAGTAAAACTTATGCTCTCAATTTGAAAGTATAAACGACTGACGAGTTTAATTGGTTTTACTTGGTGGTTGGAGAATATTGTAATAGCACTTGAATACGTTCTACTTCCTCCATCCCATTACATACCACATATTTTTTTGGATAAAAATTATAGTACTCTTTCCTTCTCTTAAATTTTGTCACATTTTTCCATTTTTATCTGTCCCACAAAATTTGTCATATTTTACTTTTTACCATATTTAATAGTGAGTCTTATATTCCACTAACTTATTCCAACTCATATTTTATTATAAAATTAATATATAAAAGTATGACCTACTCTCCACTAACTTTTTCAACTCACTTTTCATTATATTTCTTAAAACCCGTGTCCGGTCAAAGTGTGACAAATTTAAGGGACAAAGGGAGTAGTGTTTATTGGCTAAATCAAATGAGAATAAAGTATGAGCCAGAAAAAAAAATAGAGAGAAAAAGTAAGAGGAAATGTCTCACTTATAGGACTACTAAAAAGGGAATACGCCCCATCCACCAATAAACTTTCCATTTTGCTATTTTCATTCGTTCATAAATAAACTTTCATTTTGCTTTTTACTGTTTTGGTAATGGACCCCACATTCTACTAACTTTATCTCACTCACATTTTATTATAAAACTAACTAAGAGTAAATGTCAATTTGGTCCTAAATATATGACCAAAATACGAATTTGGCCCAAAACATTCTTTTTTAAAAACGCATCCATAACAAATGAAAATGTCGCTGAAGTAGTCCTTTTTTTGAAGGTTCCGTAAAAAACTAACGGTCAACGCTAATTGCACAGTGACATGACCGTTAGTTTTTTTACAGCACCGTCAAACAAAGGACCACTCCGACATGAATTTCATTTGTTATGGACCTATTTTTCACAAAGTGAATATTTTAGACTAAATTCATATTTTGATCATATGTTTATGAACAAAATTGACCTTTACTCTAAAATTAATATGATTCACCTTCCACTAGCTATTTCAACCAACTTTCAACTATAATTTTTAAAACCCGCCTGCTCAAAACTCGCCTTGTATTGGTTGATGGATGGAGTAGATTTTTAGAACTGGACTATTACTAGAAACTGTATTATGTGATTTTAAATGGGCCTTAGTTTCATTTTCTTGAGCCCATAACATTGGACCCGCATGAATACCAATCGGCGCAAACTAATTGGAAATCACCCGCCATATCCATTTGTAACTGTTCAAAATTAGAAATAAAGGTCAATTTTGATCCTAAATATATAACTAAAATATAAATTTGGTGCAAAACAGTTATTTTTTGAAAAATCGGCTCATACTAAATGAAAATGTCGACGAAGTAGTCCTTCTTTTTATAGTTCCGTAAAAAAACTAACGATCAATGCTAATTTTATAATGGCATTTGTTATGGATCTGTTTTTGTGAAAGTGAATGTTTATGACCAAATTCGTCCTTCAAAAAACTAACGATCAATGCTAATTTTATAGTGGCATTTGTTATGGATCTGTTTTTATGAAAGTGAATGTTTAGGACCAAATTCGTAGCACATGTTTATGACAAAAAATGACCTTTATTCACGACATTTTGAAGAAATAATTCCTAGACTAAAGTCTCAAAATGGTCCTTAACATATTGCGTTTTTTTTTATTTTGGTCCAAAACATTATCTTTTGAATTATTCGGTCCCTCACATTTGAAATCAGATCACATTTGGTCCATTTTGGACGGTTCCGTCAAATTTTTTACGGTTTTAATTATCGGGTCACAAATCCATCACTAATCCGTCACTAACCGGGAGAAACTGATCCGTCACTGATACGTGAACCGGCGGGAGTGGTGGAGGAGGATCGAAGCTCTCGCGATGAGGCAGATCGAGATCATCGCTGAGCTATGCGAGGACGATTGCAAACTGATCTGCAAGCTGGCGGCGGTGCACGCGCTGAAGAGGTGCTTAAACGACGACGTCGAGTCGAAGAATTTTGAAAATAAGACGGTTTACTCGACGCATCAGGTTCTGGAGTCGTGGATCCGAGTCGCGAGGGAGCTAATTGCGAGGATCGGAGAGGAAATCGATTCGTGGCGGTGTGAGAGAGAGGCGAGGTATTGCTGGTTGCTGGAGAAGTTGTGGTCGATTTTGAATCAAATCGAAGATCTGCATCTGCTGATGGATCCGGACGATTTCCTGCAGCTGAAAAATAAGCTCATGATCAAGCCGAGTTCCGATTCGGAGCTGTTATGCTTCAGATCGCGCGAGCTCGTCGAGATCACGAAATCGTCGAAGGATCTGAAGCACACGATGCCGGCGGTGTTGGAGGTGGAGGTGGATCCGACCGGCGGACCGAGGATTCAGAACGCGGCGATGGAGCTTTACCGGAGGAAGGAGGATTTCGCGAAAATTCACCTGATGCAGGCGATGCAGGCGGTGGAGGCAGCGGTGAAGAGGTTTTACTTCGGTTACAAGCCGTTGCTGGCGGTGGTGATGGGGAGCTTGGAAGCGTAGGGGAATGTTGAATCCGACGATCTGTTGAGCCTGATATTTATGGAGCCGACGTATTTTCCGAGCTTGGACGCGGTGAAGACGTTTCTCGGGGAGCGGTGGAGCCATGAGGCGGCGGGTTTGTGACGCATCAGTTTCTCCAGTTAGTGACGGATTTGTGACCCGGTAATTAAAACCGTAAAAAATTTAACGGAACCGTCCAAAATGGACCAAATGTGATCCGATTTCAAATGTGAGGGACCGAATAATTCAAAAGATAATGCTTTGGACCAAATTAAAAAAAAACGCAATATGTTAAGGACCATTTTGAAACTTTATTCTAATTCCTATCATCTAAGCCTTTTCTAGGGTTCATACCCCGATTTTAATCTTCCTCGAATTCTCCCCAATGGAGCCTTGTTCCCAGGTACGATTGATCAGTTAATTTCGATTTATAGTTAAATTTCATTTCCAGTCCCCCTGCCTACAAATTCAATCGAATCCTGAAACAATTGATCCTACTGAATTCAAGTGGGAAGTTCCACGTTCTGCGATTCCTGTTCCTGTGCAGAATCTGATTCGTCGTAACTCCAATTTTGTGTTTCTGCAGTGTCCTTGTATCTATGGAGAAAATGGAGACGGAGTTCAAGGTTATGGTAGAGAAGAAACAGACGAACGTGCTTCCTCTTCATATCCGGATCTTCTAATTGAGTCTATCAATGTGCTGAAAACTGCTCAGGAAGCACTAGAAAATGGTTAGCCATGTTTTCTTTCCTCTTTGCTTCCTACATTTTACGATTTTTCATCACTATTTAGCTCATACTAGTAGTTTGGGGTTTCACAAAAACGATCATTGAATAGGTTTTGACATTTTAGCTTTGGAATTATTTGACAACAAATTCTTTAGTTTTATTACTTGCTTTTGAAATTACAGTGGATTGCTCGAAGATATTCTGCAATGCTGATCTATCTTATAAGACTGGATTGGAAATTTGGAACAATTGTTATCATTCGAACAAGAAGTTGAAACTATTATCTCTAGCTTTTCCACCTCACTATTTAATTGCTGTCAAGCTATGTAAAATGTTTACAGTATATACTTTGGACTTCTGATTGATTTACAAGATTGATTGGTATTTTGTTTACTGTGCATATGTTTAGAAGTGCTAAAGTTCAAGGAAATCAGCCAACCTACTTCTGTGAAATTTATTATTTTGGACGCGAATCCTGAGTTTACGGATGCTGGAGCCGAATTTCGTGAAACAAGCTTCGTGCAGTTGCCAATTAGTGAAGGTATACCTGATTCTCCTTGGACATTACTCTCCAAGTTGATGGAAATCGAAAACAGAGATGAACAACGAGAACTTGAGAATCTGTTTGTGCAAAGGATTGAAGCAGAAGTTGAGTATATCCTAATATAAAAAATGGTTCAGAACCGTAGGGTTGGAACATTTGCAGAGCAGTGCGAAATGTTATACAAGTCCGGAGATAAAACCACGACATTTAAGAAAGATTCTTGGAAGAGGGTAAAATGTGAATTCATTACTAGTGCTGATGAAACACTGAAGCTACAGAAGAGGGTGTGTGTGCACACTTCGTATTTTTCTTTGCAGTTATTCTTGTTGCTTGTGATTTTGGGAGTCCTTATCTTCCAATTTTCACCAAATTACATTGAGTTCATTCCCGCATGATTTTGAGGCGAGCTCACCTTTTTGGGGAGCTCATTTGCAGATAAATGTCAAGTAGCAGTTCTTGATTTTTTTCGGATTGTTCAATAGCTGATCCGCTGCATTCATTTGCAATGCTATACATGCTATCTTAAATGAAGGTGATTCACTGGTGATGAGAAACCTCAGCTCTTCAAAAAAGAAGTTGGAGCATATTATCATGTAGTGGTGATGCCATGGCCTTAGAGAATTGGTTAGTGTTCCTATCTATTCTCCTTCGAAGTGCTCTTCTCAATTCTCTCTTGGTAAATACCGCACTTGGGCCTTTTGGGTGATATTTGTCTATTGAAATGCAGAGATGGAAGGGAAGACAAGTTTGAACCTCAAATGCCCATTGAAGCACCAACTTAGAAAGTAATCTCAAACATTGTCAACATAATTTTTCCTCCATTGCCTGTGGAGGCTGGGGTAGTGAAATAATCAACTTTAACCATGCAGTCGCTCTAATTGTTGCATCATTTTTGTGTCAATTTCAAATAAGTAGATAATATTTATTTTGAATGGTGCTTATGTATATGTTTTAACCATGCCAACTTAACCTGACCAGAACCGACCCTGCTAATATTCGGTGAAATTTGACAGATGTGGCACGCCGCTAAATCTGCATGTACTCGCCAAATTTTGCAACCCATGCTGTTCCCAAAAACGAAACGATGAGTAGGGATGCCAATGTAGCCCGTAACTCGTGGGCTGGCCCGAATAGCCCGCCAAATTTATAGGGTTAGGGTTGGAAATTTCTAGTCCGATAAAATCAAAACTCGATTAGCCCGCACCCGATTAATCCGCAACCCATTAGGGCCAGACCCGAAAACCCTATAAAATTTCTATTATTCTATTTTTTTACCCCTAATTCGACATTTTATTGATTAATATTAACTAAAAAAATAACTTTCAATTTTATATTAAATATACAAATTATGCATTGAATTTTTATTAATATAATAATTGATAAATAAATTAAAAACTTCAAATTCACAAAAAAAATTTAATTCTAAAACATGCATTAAAATTCTACGAAATATCTCAAATATTAGTATTTGATCATGTTTATGATTGAATTTAAGCATATATCTCAAATATATCATAATTAAATGTTTTACATTGTATGAATATTTGTAATTTTAATCATTATTTATTGGATTGATCGCATGTTAATATTATCGGTAGCAACCAGATTAACCCGCTGGGCTAGCCCAAAACCCGAGCTTTTAGGGTTATGGCTGAGCTTTTATAACCCGAAAAAAATCACAACCCGATTAGCCCGCACCCGATTGACCCGCAACCCGAGTAGGGTTGGCCCGAAACCCGACGGGCCGGCCCGATTGACATCCCTAACGATGGGTATTAAATAATTTCCTAAACGGTGAGACATTTTCAAGTAAATAGCCCAAACGATAAAGAAAAAATCAAACATTTACCCTTAACATAATTATATTAAAAAAATATTGGTCAAAGCTATGCCAATATTCACTTAGATCTACATGAATCCACATAACCTATAGATTCATATTAATATTTTGGGCTTATTTGGTTGATTATGCTCCTAATTCTATAAAGACATAATTAAGGCTCTTTCTAGTAAAAAAGAAAACATATGTTAGGCCGTTTTCTACTTTGCCCCTTGTATGTTTACATTCATGCTTAGCCTACGAAAATATTTTAGGTCAATGGCTATGTTTGGGCTCTAACAGGCTGACGTTGATTAAATCATATAGGATAGTTTCTAATTAATCCTGCAATTTTTAAAAATTGTCACTATCATAATTTTGAAAAAATTTCAATTATTCTATTAATTTGGATTTCGGAGAAAGTGCGTATAGCATGAAAGCCGAAATTAACCTCTATATATATGATAATATAGTACTAATTTATAACATTAACTTGGAAAATTATTCATGATCTTAATTTTAATTGAGTTTCTCAAATTTGTTTAATTTAGTTCTACATCAAAATTTTGACCCATAGAACATGATTCTCACTATTCCTTTTCGTTCTTTCAATTTAATTCGATAAATATGTTTTAGCGGCGGGTAATTAGATATGTGATGCCAAAATATTGAAGATGATAAATACAATAATACAGAAATTTTAATATATTTAAAAAGTAAATTAACATTGTGGTCATAAATTAAAAATACCAAAATTGAGGGTATAAAGTACTATAAACTATTAGCCTTATATATAATTCAAAAAATGCTTATTATAACCTCTACATGCAAATCATTTTTGTAACAGTTGGAAACCTTGATTGCATTTGGATAATTGGATTTGATAGAAAAATGTATTCACCGAACATCTCTGTTTCTCCAGTCGAATCCATGGTACAAGAATTAGGTAGAAGTCATCTCTTATTTACTGTGTTTTCTCACCCACAAAATAAAAAATTGAAATAAAAAAAGAGAAAAATAACACCACACCTATGTACATTACTTATATTTGTTCCCGACGGAAATCGTTACGAATTTTGGTGTCTGTTTCGGCTATGTCAAAAATAATGGAATCTAGGTGGGCTCAGTTTATCTCAAGCCAGCCAGTAGCCATAGGTGCATTGTCTACTCTGAAAGTTTTGAGGATTTGGTTTGGAATTATTCTTACTTTCTGTTAAACATGTAAGATATTTAATTCATGCTGATGTTGAAACATTTGTTTTATTGGAAAAGAATTAGACACATATCATGCTTCATATACCTTCTATAGTACTATTGTTTTTAGATTAATTACCTTCTATACTGAATAAATGGATGTCTTCAAATTCTTCCCACTTTTCTATAAAATTAATCAATGAGTTCAAAAGATAGTGTAGAGTAGAGAACCCAAGTTCCACACATAAGTTTAAATAAACAATGGTTCAATAAATGAAGAATGTTTATTCCAAGTGGATTACTATAGTATTATTGAGAACGCCACAAACCACCACCTTTTTAGCAAGAATTTAATGATTTCAGAGTTGTGCAATTCCTAAAATAATGATTACTGCTGCGGAATATCAAAAGTCTCTAGTATAAATTATGGTTGGCCACAAAATTCAAACTTATCCAAGTATTTATTTATCACACTGTTATATGACGTGAAGTTTCCATTGTTAAGACCCTAATAATTCACTTTTTTGGTGTAACACCTTACATAATATGGTCCGTTTGGTTATGTGGAGTTTGGCGTGGTGCAATCATTTTATGAAAATATTTTACTATATTTGCGCACAACATTGGCGTTTAATTCAGCAATCTATATTATATTACATGGAGGAATTGCTCCAAATTAAACTCAGACTCCACATTTGAAAAACCGAGAAAAAAGTGGTAAAAAATACATGGATAGTTGTTAGCAATTGAAACTAAAAAATATAACATATAACTGTCCCACATCAGTGCCAAGAGAAAACTGAAACTAGTATATAAGTCTCATTGGCCCCTCCTCCTATCACCAATTGGTTTTAGGATGGAACCCATGGATTTCTATCATGGTATTAGAGCGGGTCGCCGACTGTGTGTCATATTTAACTGACCCAGCAGTATATCTGGGCTTAAACCGAAAAAAATGACTGACCCAGCAGTATAACTGGGCTGAAAATTTGGGCCAAGTGGTCCCAACCGATCGAAAAAAATTTGACTGATTGTCCAATCGATTAGAAAAAAAAAGTCCAACCCCTCCAAGGTTCACCTTGAAGGGTTTGAGGGAGGGTGTTGGCAATTGAAACTAAAAAATATAACATATAATTGTCCCACATCGGTGCCAAGAGAAAACTAAAGTTCAACCCCTCCAAGGTTCACCTTGAAGGGTTTGAGGGAGGGTGTTGACAATTGAAACTAAAAAATATAACATATAACTGTCTCACATCGGTACCAAGAGAAAACTGAAACTAGGAGGGTGTTGGCAATTGAAACTAAAAAATATAACATATAACTGTCCCACATCGGTGCCAAGAGAAAACTGAAACTAGTATATAAGTCTCATGGGCCCCTCCTCCTATCACCAATTGGTTTTAGGATGGAACACATAGATTTCTATCAATAGTTATTGCACGCGGACCTGTTAATCAACACAGTGTCAACGGTTGACACCGTGTTGACATTGTGTTGGTATTATGTTGACATTGTATTGAAATTGTGTTGACATTAAAATCTTGAAATTTTACACTGTGTTGACATTGTGTTGACGTTGTGTTGAAAAGTTTTGAGTTTGTACAACATATGAGTTTGCATTTTATCACTACCCTATAACATGGTACTACTATTTAGATGGTTTGTTTCTAAATTGATCGATGGTGCGAATAACATACTAAATTTAGAAGGTTAGACTTAAAGATAGTATAATTTAATAAAATTCTAACTCAATTAGTTTTTATCAGATAAGCCCGTAACCTGTGTAAAATTGACCAAAAAACTAATATAGCCGGTGTGATTGACATCCCTAGCCAGTGCAACTATTGTCTACTGTTCCAGCTTGTGTGATAGTTCAACGATAATCCTGGTAAACAAATATCTATATAGTTCAACGATAATCATGTAAACACATGAGTTTTGAGTTTTTTTTCTAATTTTTCTTAAAATTATTTTTTTCTAAATTGAAGTTGATGTGTTCAGCAGAAGTGCCAGGTTGATAATATATGTGAAGTATTAAAACGAAGTCGTTTGAATAGAAAAAGATCATTTGTCTTTATGCATGAACTTTTGAGATTATCTTTAATTTTTCTTATTCTAGAATTTTTCTCAAACTTTTAAAATTTTCTGATTTTTCTCATAGCGATAGATTTTTTTATAAAATCATTCAATATCCAAGACTTTGTTTGAAATTTATGTATGATTATTAATTTATATTTTTTGAAATTTAGAGAGAATGGTTTTTTTTAGATCAACAATTCAAGAAAAATTTTAAACCACACAATTAATTATTTAAATAAAAAAATATATAATCAAAATAAAATTTGTCTCCGAGTTCTTACATAATCATGTTAAATTGCAAAAAAAAGCAATAATAATTATTGGTATATAAAAATGAAAATAATTATCATCACAATTAAATGCAATTTGATAGACAAATATTATAAATATCTCAATTCGTAATCTCTTAAAATTTGTTAATTCTCCAAGACTTTTGATATAGTTCTATATAACTTCAATTTTAATTAAAATTATTGTCTAAAAGTTAAACATTACAACTTAGAAAAGAATTAGATTAGAGTAATTCAGAAAATAATTTTATTTGATTGAAATTATTCACCGGGAAAAAAATCAGAAATCTCATAGTTTATGTATTAAATTCGAAAAAAAATGTTGAAGGAAAAATAAGAAAATGCTGAAAATTTGTGTATTTGTAGGCTAATGAAATGTCATGTTAATTATATACCACCTTTCGCCATGTAGGTATAGTAGATAATACATCTAATGACTAAAAATGATCTTAACATATGTTCTCATCATGTTATGTTATTTATCTTTTTTACCAAACTGCCCTCAAGTGTATTCCACATCATCTTTAATTTGATCGGAATTGTTTGAGGGAGAAAAATAAAAATCAAGATTAATGCATTTAGAGCATCCACAACCGTGCTCTTGCCAGCGGCACGGTTGTGGGCCCGGGCGGTACTATTCATGCCTGCTCTCTGGCAAGAGCACAACACCCACAACTGTGCTCTTCCGCAAGGACGAGCACAATTAATATAAAATTCAATTACACAAAAACATTTCCATAATATTAAAATTCATTTAAAACCCACAATAAATATTACAAATGACAAATAAAATTAAACATTGCATAATTAAAATCCTAAAAATTAAAAATTACATAATTAAAATCCTAAAAATTAAAAATTACATAATTAAAATCCTAAAAATTAAAAATGACACTACTCGTTGCCGAATTTCGCCCACATGTGGTTGATTAGGTCTTCTTGTAGTTGATTGTGGATTTGAGTATCGCGCATTGTGTGTCTTGTCTCGATCCTCTGGCCAACCGTCGTATGCGGTATAGTAACCCATGCGGTATATATTTCCGTTGATGGTGAAGTCGATCGCCGGTGCTACACCATTCATCACATCATTGAAGAGTGGTGACGAATATAGCACATTCAAGTCGTTGTTGGATCCAGCAACGCCGAAATATGCATGCCAAATCCATAGGCGGTAGTCGGCGACCGCCTCAAGGATAAGCGTTGGGCCGCCGCCTTTGTGAATGTGTTGATAGTTTGTATGAGAATTATGAATGAGAGATGAATGAGAGATGATTTGATGTGATAAATGGATGATGAATGTGTGTATTTATAGATGATTTTGGGGAAAAAAAAATAAAAAAAAATCAAAAAAATTCAGAAAAACGGGAAAAAACGGCCATATTTTTGGGATTTGGAAAATATTTTTTTTTATTTTTTAGCATTATTTATAATTAAATACCGATTTTTAAAAAAAAAATAAAAAAAAGTTTAAACACAACGGCTATGCCGTTGACGAATGGGAGCGCGCCACGTGTGCGTCCGCTGGCACGGACGTGCTCGATACATCGAGCAGCGCCGTGCCAGCGGCGCGGCTGCAGCGGCGGCGGTCCTGCGCCTTGCCAACGGCGCGGACGGCGGTGACGTCTTTCGCCACCGCTGCGGATGCTCTTAGATTCAAAAATAAATGTTTATGCGTTACTTTCTTTTTCACCACTTCATCGTTTATCACTAACCGAAGACGTCTTGTTTCCACTATGATATTTTTATGAATATAATAAATAATAGAAAAAAGAATTAGATAATTTAAATATATTAAGAAAATATTTTAAATTTTAAAACAAGCTTTAAAATCTATCTTAATGTGTTTAACTATATTAAGTCATTCAACAACTCAAAAATTATTAATCGGCATTCTTATGATATGATGTGTCTGATCATCGATCCTATTCATATTTTTGATCAATAAATTTTATACTTCGTACTAGAAAATTGTTACAACTTTTTTAAAGGGCTTAATTTTTGTAAATATTTTAAAGGCATATCACTAATCAAAGTAAAAATCGAGCCATACCAACTTACTAATCAGTAATCATATATAAATATGTAAAGGATCGAAGTAACTATTAACTCTGGAGACATCGGATTCCAATATCAGTGATTATTTTTACTTAAATATTACGAATACTGTTGGCAGTAGGATAAGAGTGCAATTAAACTAGGGTTGGTAATTTGGTATGGATATGATTTTGGAGTTGAAAGTGAAGTGCTCATTCTCGTTTTCTTTAATAGTTAATTACATATTTTTTTATTTTTTAACGTTATGTTTTGATTCTTATCTGTGGAAGCAATGGCATTTCATTATCATTACATCACCATCCCAATATATTCATCCCAATCAGCAATGCTTGCTTTAAAATCAATTCACCCATTATTTTTCATGGCTATAGTGTTCAACTGGACATTTTGAGATCACATTTGGTTGAACTTTAAAGATTATTCTATTTTGTGAAATCTTTCAATTATAATTTGTAGTATATATTTGGTTAAGACCAACAAGTTAACAATTTCATGAACAAAAAAAAAATGTATTACTGCCTCAATCCGCAAATAGGAGTCTCATTTCTTTTCGGCACGAGTTTTAAGAAATACTATTAAGAAAAGAGGGTGGAAGAGCGGAATATGAGTTCCACTTGTATATACTCTCTCTATCTGTAAAATGTTTTCCACTTTTACCATTTTGGTACGTCCGTGAAATATTGTTCACTTTTTTGTGTTCCATTTTTGGTAAATGGAACTCACTTTCCACTAACCCATTACACTCACATCTATTATAAAACTAATATATAAATGTGGAACTCACATTCCACTAACTTTTTCCTCTCACTTTTCTTAAAACCTGCGCCGAGTCAAATATGGACAATATTAGTTTTAAAGGATATGTAAATGAAATGAGTTAGTGGAATATGTGGCCTCTTTACCATTTATGAACCATGACTCCTATTCGGGGACGGAGGGAGTACATTAACAATGAAAATCAAATGTTAATGATTTTCGAGATGCCAATCGATGCATGAAATGTGAGTGATTTCGGGATGGAATGTCCATTGGACTGTAGGGTGTTATTCAATCTAAGATGGTATAATTGGTTTTTATTTCCTATTCATAGAGTAGTTTTCACTATGAAAGTTCTTTGATTCCATAAGTCAAATGCAATGCAAAAGACATAGGTTTATGATAGGGTGTAATACCAAGTCCTAACAAACTTGACTCACATTTGATGAAAGACTTAGACCTAACAAAATGTTCTTGGACATATATACATCACTTCCGGTTTAGAAAAGGCCATATTACAGAACGGGTTAACTTAAAAGCAGCCCATTCTTAAGAGCATCCACAACCGTACTCTTGCCAGCGGCACGGTTGTGAGCCCGGCCCCACTTTTTCTGCCTGCTCTCTGTCAAGAGCACAACACCCACAGCTGTGCTCTTCCGCAAGGACGAGCACAATTAATTTAAAATTCAGTTAAACAAAAACATTTCCATAATACTAAAATTCATTAAAAAATCACAATAAATAATACAAATTATAAATAAAATTAAAAAGACATAATTAAAATCCTAAAAATTAAAAATTCGTGCCAACCTCCGCATCTTCGGAGATTTCGAAGTACGCCTTGAACAATTTATCCATCTCCACCGGAGTGTACGGTGTCCGGACACCGCTACGAGTAGGAGCCGGCGGAGTTTGGGAGGGGGTCGTCGGCCTAGGCTCCAGTGTCCACCCGTATCGCCCTTGGGAGGCACCTTGGTCGTCGATAGGGTATGGCGGTAGCCACCCGGAACGACCGAATCTTGGGTTTGATGAGAGGCCGAATATTCCATTTCCGGATTAGGAAACGGTTGTCCACCAAACCTGTCACGACCACCCTTTAGGGTTAATAAAAGCGGGCGATCGTGATTAAAATGACTTAATGAACAGACATAGAAGACTAGGGTTTCAATAAAAGTCTGACCAAGAATTTAAGTTTAATAAATAAAAAGACTAAAGGTTTAGCATTTATTCAAAAGATAATAAGTTTTCAAACATCCCAACAAACAGTTTCATAGTTAAAAAAAATAGTAAAGAAAATATCACAGCGGAAGCATCCAAGAGAAGAGTGAAGTCATGTGTGAAGACACAACGACACTCGGAGTTTCAAAACAAACATAGTATATTATTAATTCTGCTCAACACCACCAACCGCTCGTCGCCGCTCAACCTGCACATAGGGAAAACACATGCAGGGCTAAGTACTATAAAAATACTCAGTGGCTCATGCCGAAAACATTTTAAATAAGAGTATATGTTATCATGCCATACGTAAGTAACCATCGGGGTTTGAGCTTTAGAAAGGCCGGAGGCACCCAAAATATTTTCCATTGTTCAAAATAGCAACTGCGCAGTCATTTTCCCATAGATGTCAACCATATCTGCCAATACATGACTTGGAATGTGGCCACAAACCAAGCCACTAGACCGGCCAGTCCGTACGCTAGCACATAGTCTACCATAGGTGTACACTAATCCACGTAGGGTTTGCGGCCCTACGAGGACCCGAATTCGATTTATATAACAGTAGCAAAAGCCACATCAGATAGACACGTTAAAACAAATCACGGCATGATAATCATAGAAATTTTCATCAATAAAGCATTTAGGACATCGTCCTTATTTAAAAGAGAGCCCACCTCGACCGTTTAGATTTCAAGTACTGCTTTCCCTTTGTTATCACGCTTCGCGCACGAGTTATCACTTTTAGATAATATATATTATCAATCAGTCACAAACATCGACTTAATATTATGCATGTCCCTAACGTTTCCCTTTTTCCCCATCTTTGAATAACACATCACGTCATCACATATATATATCATGTATATCACTTATAACAACATAGTTGTTTTTGTAAAGATAGAAATTTGGCAGCACTGCGCAACCATTTTATAAAAATTATTAAAAACACACCCGACTTCTGTTGGAGCTAAAATTTTACCACAATACAGTAGACTCATCAAATAACTTTCAGTTAAAATTCATGTCAAAATAACCTTTTTAGGTCGGTCAAATCGAAAACGTAACCTACTGGTCGAGAAAACATTTTCCAGCAGAATTGTGCAGTCAACTTCAAAAATTCACCAAACATTCATATTTTGTCCAAATGAGTTGAAAATTACACACAACACAGAAGATATCATGAAGTTTACTCAGAAAAAAGAATCAAATAAAAAGGAGTTCATTTGGTTGGTCAAAATCGTGTCGCAATCTACTATTCGAATCCACAGTTTTCAATGCTTAAAAATTCGAATTAAGGTTTCATCCTCATTCATTCAAACACAACTTTTTCATGGTTTTAACACACAAACATGCTTAAAAGAGTCCTCACAGTCATATTTTCATATAATCATACATCATTCACCAATGATTCATTAAATCTTCATACAATTTCATTCAAAACGCATACACACATACAAATACAAATTCCCACCCATTAAATCCTTAGATTTGAAATCCCTATGCATGAGGGAGTCAAAAGAATGTTTAGATTGAGAGGAATGAAGAATAGAGGTTTGATTGTACCTTTCTTGAACGAAACAATCGGTAGAAACGAATATAACTCT
Organism: Salvia splendens; assembly: GCF_004379255.2. NCBI lineage: Eukaryota > Viridiplantae > Streptophyta > Magnoliopsida > Lamiales > Lamiaceae > Salvia > Salvia splendens. The sequence goes on from NC_056052.1 coordinate 19,603,811, forward strand.
TGATTCTTCAACAAACTCTTGGCGAATCGAAAGGATCTTGAGTAGAGTAGAAGAACAAGTGTGGGAGGAATGGGGAAGAGAGAATGGGCGTGTGAGAGAGGGATTAGGCGTGTGAAATTGTGGGGGCTAGGGTTAGGGTTTGGTTTAATCTCTTATTTATAGAGATAGGAATAAAATATTCTACAATTAAATAAAGATTTGGGGAAGATATGAGGGAGTGGGAATTGGCGTGAATTTGGTGGAGAGATTTTGAAATCTTGGCTATTTAATTAGCCAATGATTTTATTTGGTATTTCACGGAGTAGAATAAATATTACGGAGCATAATAAAATAATAATTCTCTCAATAAAAAAAATAGGGAAGTGGCGTGAATTATGCTTCTTCCACAAGGAATAAATTTCAAATCTTTAATTGAACACGATAAGGCAAGATTTGCTAGGATATTTAAATTTATTCATGGGAGGGAATAAATAGGGGATCAATTAGTATAATGAATAATTCATCCTCTCCACAATTAGGAGATTTTCGAAATCTCCATGGGGCAAGCATGGGGGTCGACTTTCCTCATGAAGAAAATAAAGAATAATTAGCTTTGGATTTAATTTGGATAATTATCCCAAACAAATAATTAAATCCAATGAAAATAGAATCCCTCTCCAATAAATAGGAGTGGTCGAAAATTTCAAATAAAAGGGGCAAGGTAATTATTGATGATCCTATTTAATCTCACTCACCCTTAGAAAAAATAATTCACCACAATATATTTCACCCCGCATCAATTATTCAAACAGCCACGTCACAATTCAACACGATTGACTATTCCACCCACATCTCAACTCCAAAACAAAATTAGGTCACATAGAAATCAAGCAATTAATTCACTCATCATTTAATTTGCATACTTCACGGCATTAAAAGCATTACATGCAAAATTTCTTGGTTCGAAAATTAGGGTTCAGAAAGTGGGGCGTTACATCCTACCACTCTTAAAAGAAATTTCGTCCCGAAATTTGGTACCTTCATGGGAAGAGTTCTGGGTACAAATCCATCATCTTGTCCTCAAGCTCCCACGTGGCTTCTTCGTGCCCGTGGTTTCTCCACAGTTCTTTTACGCAAGCAATAGACTTATTTCTCAAATTATGAACCTTTCGGTCCAGGATCATTTGGGGTCTCTCCTCGTAGCTCAAGTCCGAGTTCAAAGCAACTTCTTCTGAGTGAATTACGTGCTTCGGATCGAACACATATTTCCGCAATTGCGACACGTGAAAGACGTTGTGCATGTTTCCAAGGCTTGGCGGTAGCGCCAATCGGTACGCAACGGGTCCTACTCCTTCTAGAATTTCATAAGGCCCGATAAATCGTGGTCTCAACTTTCCCTTGACACCAAAACGCGTTATCCTTTTCGATGGGGATACTTTGAGGGAAACTTTGTCGTCGGCTTGAAATTGCAGTCGGTTCGCGGGACATCCGCGTACGATTTTTTTTATCCTGAGCTTCTTTGATCTTCTTGCGAATTTGTCTAACAATTTTAATCATTTCTTTAACTGCATCGGGTTCAAGTACTCTTCGTTCGCCAACTTCGTCCCAATAGAGCGGCGATCTACGCTTTCTTCCATACAAGGCTTCGTACGACGCCATGGGTATCGTTGCTTGGAAACTGTTGTTGTAAGCGAATTCGATCAGCGGTAGCACTGATTCCCAACTTCCTCAGCGGTCGAGCACCACGGTTCTCAACATGTCCTCTAGAGTTTGGATCGCCCTCTCGGATTGTCCATCGGCCTGCGGGTGAAGCGTCGTGCTAAAATTCAATCGAGTTCCAAGCTCGCGTTGCAGACTCATCCAAAATCTTGAAGTGAATTTTGAGCCACGGTCGGACGTGATTGTCACTGGGACTCCATGCAGTCGCACTATTTCCTTTATGTAGATCTGAGCTAGCTTGCTCGATCCATGCGTTACGGGAATCGGTATGAAATGCGCACACTTAGTGAGTCGGTCTATAGTTACCCATATGGCATTAATCCCATTTTGCGTCTTTGGCAATGCCGTTACAAAATCCATGGCGATGTGCTCCCATTTCCACTATGGAATTTCTAGTGGTTGCAACTTTCCGTACGGTCGTTGATGTAGAGCCTTCACTTGCTGGCAGGCTAAGCAGCGCTCCACAATGCCGCTATGTCTCTCTTCATGCCTTTCCACCAAAAGGACTTTTTTTCCCAGTCTTGATACATCTCCGTGCTTCCTGGGTGAGCGGTGTATGGAGTCTCATGAGCTTCACTCATGATCTCATTCTTGAGTTCCACATCGTTTGGTACGCACAGTATCCCTTTCGAAGTGAGGGCGTTGTCGGACTCCTCACTAAAACTTCCAGATTTGCCAGTTCTCGCTTCAATTCGAATTTCTTCAAGTTTCGTATCCATCCGTTGTGCTGCAACGATTCTCGTTCTTAGATTAGGTTTTACCACTAAGGTGGCAATTCGGCCTTCCACTGTTTTAGGTGCCCTTACCACTTCCAAATGCATTTTACTAAACTCTCGTATTAGACTTTCCTCTTCCGTCAGAAAAACAGCTAGTTGCGAATGGTTCCTTTGGCTCAAAGCATCTGTCACTACATTGGCTTTGCTAGGGTGGTAGTTGATGCCGCAACTTAGTCATTTACTAATTCGAGCCATCTTCGTTGCCGCAGGTTCAAATCTCTCTGCTCGAAGATATATTCCAGGCTCTTGTGGTCCGTAAAGATTTCACATCGAACTCCGTAGAGATGGTGCCTCCAATTCTTTAGGGCATGTACTGCTGCTACTAGGTCCAAGTCGTGGGTTGGGTAGTTCAACTCGTGCGGTCTAAATTGTCGTGATGATTGGGCGATCACTTTGTTGTTCTGCATCAACACGTATCCTAGTCCCACCTTCGAAGCGTCAGTGTAGACCACGTAACTCATTCCAGGCTCTGGCACAGTTAAGATTGGTGCAGTGGTCAGTTTCTTCTTCAAAAGCTGAAAACTTGTCTCACACTTCGGGTTCCAATTGACTTCCACCCCCTTCTTGAGTTGTTGGGTCATTGGCCTCGCTATCTTGGAGAATCCTTCTATAAACCTTCGGTAATGTCCTGCCAAACCCAGTAAACTCTGAATCTCGTTTGGTGTCGAAGGTGCCTTCCATTGTTGTACCACCTCAACCTTGGCGGGATCCACTCAGATTCCTTCTGCCGACACGATGTGACCGAGAAAATTGACTTCGTTCAGCCAAAACTCACACTTGCTGAATTTAGCGTATAGCTTCTCGGTCCTCAACGTCTCCAAGGTGATTCGTAGATGTTCCTCATGCTCTTTCTCATTCTTCGAGTAGACGAGTACGTCATCTATGAAGATTAAGACAAATTTATCCAAGTATGGGTGGAATACTCGGTTCATCAGATCCATGAATACTGCGGGTGCATTTGTCAATCCGAACGGCATTACCACAAACTCATAGTGACCATATCTTGTGCGGAACGCGGTCTTCGGTATGTCTTCCCTTCGGACCCTCAATTGGTGATATCCGGACCTTAAGTCCACCTTTGAAAACACGCAGGCTCCTCGGAGTTGGTCGAATAGGTCCTCTATCCTTGGCAGTGGATATTTGTTTTTGAGGGTCATTTTGTTTAACTCTCTATAGTCGATACACATCCTCATCGTCCCATCTTTCTTCTTGACAAATAGCACAGGAGCTCCCCACGGTGAGACACTGGGCCTAATGAAACCCAGGTCCATAAGCTCCTGAAGTTGTATCTTGAGTTCTTCTAACTCTTTAGGCGCCATTCGGTATGGTGCCTTGGACACAGGCGCCGACCCTGGCTCTAGGTCGATTGTGAACTCCAGTTGTCGATCTAGCGGTGGCCCAGGCAAAGTTTCGGGGAAAACGTCTGGAAATTCTCGTACAACGTCAACATCTTCCACATTCCTCTCTCCTACCTCCTCTCCTTGTAGATAGACAAGATAGGCGGGACGCCCCTTTCTCACCATCGTACTAGCTTGAAGCGCGGAGATGATAGATGTTCGCCGGTTCATCGAGATTCCATAGTATATGGTGGGTACCTCCCCTGGGGCTTGCAGAGATAATTGCCTCTCCTTGCAAAGAATAGTAGCAAAGTTCGCAGCTAACCAATCCATCCCCAGGATTATGTCGAAATCCCCCATTGCCATGACTTGTAAGTTGTGAGCGACTAACTTAAGTTCTCCCATAACAAATTCTACGTTCGGGCATGTTCGAGGGATTTCTATTGTCCCTCCCACTGGTGAGGACACCATCATCGTATGTTCAGATTTGTAAGCGGGCAAACTTAAGGTGTCCACACATAATTCAGATATGAAAGAATGCGATGCGCCCGTATCAAACAATACAACAATGGGTGTGTCGAGGATTTTGCCCATACCTGCCAGGTTTCCCTTCTCGTGACTCCCTGGTTCAGTCTTGGGTTGTTTCTGTCTCAAGGAATATGCTCTAGCCTGAGGAAGGAGTCTTGGGCGGTAAGGTTGTTGTTGTCGCGGAGGTTGATCGCGATTTTCCCATGATTCACTCTGCGGTGCCCTTGATTCCTGACGGGATCCTTGATCGTTCTGCCTCGATCCCAATCCTCCCTTTTTGCTCGGACACTCCCTAGAGAAGTGACCATTCCCTCCGCATTTGTAACAATTGGTAACGTTTTGATGCCGACATTCTCTGAAGTGATACTTAGAGCACACGTTGCACTGTGGTGCCCTGGATTGGTAGTCTCCTCTCTGACTAGAAGTATGTTGTCCTCCTCCGTGTTGAGATCGATGCTGACTCGACTGGTACCGTTTTCCGTTGTATGGAGTCCGAGAATCATCCCACTTCCTTTTCTCCCGGGAGTGGTGTGTCATTTTTGAGCATGTCTGACTAAAGAAACTTATTCCTTGCGTATATCCGAGTCGACTACTGCATTTGCCTACCATCTAGTATCAAGGATTCGAAATTTGACCCAACAGTCTTACTTGGATATGAACAGATTTCAAATTGTTGCAACATTGCTAAGGATGTCTTTAGTCGGGAAGGCTCCAAAATTAATCAAGGAAACAAGAATAACAATGCAATGATTGAGTTCCATGTGACTCAACCCGTCCACTCTGAGAATTAAAGGGTTTGGAGGTATCAAATAAAACCCATAGATATTTGAGAATTTACTTCTGATGAGAGCTTGGAAGAACATGAGATAGGTCATGGAACATGAGATAGGTCGTGTACTCAGAAAAAAGAATCGAATAAAAAGGAGTTCATTTGGTCGGTAAAAATCTTGTCGGAATCTACTGTCCGAATCCACAGTTTTCAATGCTTAAAAATTCGAATTAGGGTTTCATCCCCATTCATTCAAACACAACCTTTTCATGGTTTTAACACACATACATGCTTAAAAGAGTCCTCACACTCATGTTTTCATATAATCATACATCATTCACCAATGATTAATTAAATCTTCATACAATTTCATTCAAAACGCATACACACATACAAATACAAATTCTCACCGATTAAATCCTTAGATTTGAAATCCCTACACTCACTATATGCATGAGGGAGTCAAAAGAATGTTTAGATGGAGAGGAATGAAGAATAGAGGTTTGATTGTACCTTTCTTGAACGAAACAATAGGTAGAAACTAATATAACTCTTGATTCTTCAACAAACTCTCGGCGAATCGAAAGGATCTTGAGTAGAGTAGAAGAACAAGTGTGGGAGGAGTGGGGAAGAGAGAATGGGCGTGTGAGAGAGGGAGTAGGCGTGTGAAATTGTGGGGGCTAGGGTTAGGGTTTGGTTTAATCTCTTATTTATAGAGATAGGAATAAAATATCCTGCAATTAAATAAAGATTTGGGGAAGATATGAGGGAGTGGGAATTGGCGTGAATTTGGTGGAGAGATTTTGAAATCTTGGCTATTTAATTTGCCAATGATTTTATTTGGTATTTCATGGAGTAGAATAAATATTACGGAGCATAATAAAATAATAATTCTCTCAATAAAAAAATAGGGAAGTGGCGTGAATTATGCTTCTTCCACAAGGAATAAATTTCAAATCTTTAATTGAACAAGATAGGGCAAGATTTGCTAGGATTTTGAATTTATTCATGGGAGGGAATAAATAGGGGATCAATTAGTATAATGAATAATTCCTCCTCTCCACAATTAGGAGATTTTCGAAATCTCCATGGGGCAAGCATGGGGGTCGACTTTCCTCATGAAGAAAATAAAGAATAATTGGCTTTGGATTTAATTTGGATAATTATCCCAAACAAATAATTAAATCCAATGAAAATAGAATCCCTCTCCAATAAATAGGAGTGGTCGAAAATTTCAAATAAAAAGGGCAAGGTAATTATTGATGATCCTATTTAATCTCACTCACCCTTAGAAAAAATAATTCACCACAATATATTTCACCCCGCATCAATTATTCAAACAGCCACGTCACAATTCAACACGATTGACTATTCCACACACATCTCAACTCCAAAACAAAATTAGGTCACATAGAAATCAAGCAATTAATTCACTCATCATTTAATTTGCATACTTCACGGCATTAAAAGCATTAAATGCAAAATTTCATGGTTCAAAAATTAGGGTTCAGAAAGTGGGGCGTTACAAAACCATTCGAGGTTCCAACTGTGAGAGGGAGGGTGGTCATCGCCTTGGCCGGACATTGTTATGTTGTAGGGTATGAGAATATGAAGATGAAAATTGATATGAGAGAATGAAGATGAGAATGGATATTAGAGAATGAAGATGAGAATTGTGTAGTTTGATGTGAATTTTTTAGTATGAAAGTGGGGGTATTTATAGATGAAAGTGTGTATTTTTTGGGGAAAAAAATTTAAAAAAATTAAAAAGGTGTAAAAACCGGTAATAAACGGATATATTTTTTTTGGAAAGTGATTTTTTTTTAATTTTTATCGGTTTTTTTAATTAAAAACTGATTTTAAATAAAAAAACATTTAAAGGCAACGGCTATGCCGTTGCCCAATCGCCCAACGCCACGTGTCCTGCTCGCTGGCGCGGCGCTGCTCGAGCTAGGGGCGGATCTACACTGTAATAGGGTAGGGCTTAAGCCCTTACCCATTTTTTTTATTTTTTTATTTTGTATTTATAAATTTTTAAAAATTTTAAAATATCGTGTTAAGCCCTTATTAAGGTGATGCTAATGTAGAACAAATTATCTTGAAATAATTAATAGAAAGGGCTGAGATTAATGAAAGAAGTAAAAATTTGCAGAGCATTAACAATGGTGGATGATTATTGTGAGGAAGAAGATGACTTTAAAGTTAAATAATACATATACAGTTAGAGAAAATTAAGCCCATCACAGGAAATAAATAAAATTCAGCCCGAGAAGTGTTAGACAAGTGAGTATAAATAAAATTCAGCCCATAAAAAGGTCCAAAATAAAATTTGATTTCAGCCCAAAATAAAAAATACTACTCAAAATAACTAATTAAAAATAACTCAGTAACAAAAAGTAAAAAAAAAAAACTAGAAAAGCAGCAAAACTGAAAATCCCCAATTCCAAAATATCTCTGAAACGTCTCTTCGCTAGCGGTGCCGCATCGCTCTATCGAGGCGAGGCACGACGCTGCGGACAGCCGCCGCCCGCGCCATCCGAAGGCCCGGAACGTCGCTTCTCTGTTCTACACGGCGACACCAGCGTTGCTGCCTGCTGCACGGAGACAAGGCGACACCAATGCGGCAACGCTCCCCTGCTCGACTGCACTTCAACTCGGCCCTAGTGGAGCCCTTACTGGCAATTTTTTCTGGATCCGCCCCTGGCTCGAGCGCAGCGGCGGCGAGACACCACCGTGCCAGCGGCGCGGACGTTGTGGATGCTCTAAAGATCATTGTTGTTGTACTGAAATAAATTCCAATTAGCTAAGTTTATGTACAATTAAACCTTTTTCAGAACATCTCTCAAGGATAATATCTTCTCTGGCGTGCCGACACATAATTATACTCCCTCGGTCCCTCCGTCCGCCATTAATAGTCTCATTTATGGGTGACACGAGTTTTAAAATATGTTAAGAAAAATGGGTGGAAAAAAATTATTGGAATAAGGATCTCACTTGTATATATTAGTTTTAAATGAAATGTGAGTGGAATGAATTAGTGGAAGGTGAGACCCTATTATTATTTATGGCAAAAGTGAATCGGGACTCCTATTCGCGGATAGACTAAAATGAAAAAACGAGACTCGTATTCGCGGATAGAGGGAGTATAAAATAACAATATTAGTGATTTTCAGATATTGTTCACCGCTGCTCAAGATGACATAATTAGTAGGTTGTGAAAAATTAAATCTGCACATATTGACAAGTCTGTTAAAGTTTATATACTAAAGCATGTTTCGAACAAAACTATACATCCACATATATTCGTAATGAGATGAAATACTTTTGTCACATTGTACTTGTTTATTCATTAATGTGGTCAAACATTTTTGTCTTAAAAGAAACGAGTCCAAGTATTCTGCATCGTAGATCGAGTACTAGAATATGCATACAGTTGTGACTCGGTCGATTCTTTGCAGAAATAAAACAATATTTTACAACATGCATAAACTTTGACTACCTATCGTGAAAGATTGTAGTGTTAGTCTGAAAGTTGTCACCTGGAAAGTTAATGACACTGGTGTGATATAAATACTGAATGGATCTAATAACGAGATAAATCTTTGTTGCTATGTACTGAAAAACGGGGTCTCGGTGATTGTTATTTCTTAATCTTTGTAGATAACATTGAGCATAAGATACTAGTTCAGTGCTACTTTGACTTATCAATATGTACATGTTTTTTTCGCAAATTAGTAAACCTGATATCCTGAGCAATGATAATTATTGTCTGACGGTGCTAAGATTATTATTGCATTGAATCGTGGCCCAAATGGGGCTAATTTGATAATATCCTCAAGAGATATTCATAAAATATTTTATTATTCGGAAGCTCGGCCGATTGAAATTTATTCCATGGAGAATAATAATTTTTTAAACTATAACATTCAGGACATAAGTTGTTAGTTAATTAAAGTTAACAGCAGATTTAAATTAATAAATGGTAGATATTTATATTTTAAATATGAGAAATAATTAAATTAAGTTGGAAGTATGATTTACTCATAATTTGGGATTACATATATTGTCACATTTATTTTCAATAATGGTCCAAAATTATAATCTGTTGAATGTAAATTAAATATAGGCTCCATTTAATTAATGAGTCCCCAAAATTATAATCTGCTGAATGAAAATTAAATAGAGGCTTCATTTGATTAATGAGAGTCCAATATATAACGCTATGAATCCCCAACCTGTCTCATTATAATTTTGTAAGTAATAAACTAGGCTTAAAGATATAAACTCTAGCCCACATAACTTGTAAATTTTGAAAATTAGAATTTCCAATATCCTAGATCTATTCTAGTTGATTTCTATCTACTTTCGTGATCTAAGTCCTATAAATTCTAATAAGCTTTGTTCATATACGTATTAGAATTTGAGTTTAGAACATATTAGAAAATTCCGTATATAAATAAAAGTATAAAACTTGTCATCAATCACACAACCTAACAAACCACAATAGGATCGAATTATCAGAGCATCCTCATCCGTGCTCTTGCCAACGAGCACGGATGTGGGCCCGGATCCACTTTTACTCTCTGTCCTTAGGCAAGAGCACAACACCCACATTCGTGCTCTTCCGCAAGGACAAACTCAAGGTTCCCACCATTCTATTATTCAATTTAAATAAAAACATTTCCACAAAATTAAAATGCATTAAAAATATCTGGAATACTATTACAAAAAAATTAAAAATTACATAATTAAAATTCTAAAAATTAAAAAGTACATAATTAAAATCCTAAAAATTAAAAATTACATAATTAAATTCATAAAATTAAAAAAACCCACTACTCGTGGCCGAATTTCGCCCAAATGGATGATGAATGTATGTATTTATAGATGATTTTGGGATTAAATTTTTTTAAAAAAATTTCAAAATTTTTTTTAAAAAAATGGTAATAAAATCTGTATATTTTTGGGAATCCGATTTTTTTTGGTATTATTTTCATTTTTTTTAAAAAAAAAGAAAAAGAAAATGCCAACGGCCAATAGAAACGTATCACGTTGTCCTGCTCAGCGACACGGGCGTGCTCTATGTATCGAGCAGAGCCGTGCCAACGGCAAGAACGCAAGGGCGGATAGGGGTGTGCCGTGCCAGCGGCACGGACGAACGGACATGCAGCTGCAGATGCTCTCAACTTTGATATTGGACGATATTACCAAAACAGTTTTACAGGGACATTCGCAACCTTTCATACATCATTAATTACATTAAAAATATTATGGAAATTTTGAAATTTCAGTATTGTGAATTTGTATGCCACAAAAAAACCTGTTGAGGCTTCAGAGTTAATAATCTGATTAGGACAAAAAGATATGAAGTTCGTGTGCCAATATAATTATATAAGGATGAATGAGATGGGTATTTATAAACAGAAAACTGTTAACAGGTTAATTCAATCTATTAAAATGTAAGGGAATCACTACTCACAAAAGTGGAATCAAGCAGCTATATTATTAAAATACAACAAAATTTATATAAATATTATTGAAGAAGTGTATGTCAGCATTCAATATGTGTTTTGCCACGTAATTGATGATAAGACTGACAATGAATGACGATATAATTATAGAACCGTCAAAGTCTGCCGATAGATAATCGTAACCAAAATAGTGATGATGGTTGGCCACCTCTTAAATACGAGTATATACATTTACTGTTTCTTTTAAATACAATTTTCTACTCATTAATTACTACAGTTGGTATAAATAATTAATTACCAACATGTCGAAACTTCACTTCATACTACTGTTTTTAGCCAAAAAAGTAAATAATCCACACCAACTTTTAAGAGTTTCGCTTATTATAACACAATACTAATTTCGGATCTGTTTCATTATTTAAGAAATTATCGGGATCTAAACTCATTTCACAATCAACTTATCTAGTGAGCCAACAACACTCAAATAAATAAGATAAAATAATCACTAAAATATGATTATATTTTTTTCAAATTTTCTTTTCTTGATAAATATGTAAATAAGGAAAATGCACCCTTCCCTTGTCTAGAGGATTATTTTATCATGATTAATTTTGTTAGTACTCCGACGAACTATTACTACTACTACTACTATAATTAAAAAATCATTATAGTAGTAAAATAAAGACATTGAATCTTCAATCATGGGTCATGGGTTTATTATTGCATGTAGTATTGGAATTGATACCATTTGCCGAACGGTGAAGGAAGTGTTTGAAGATTCGAAAATGATTCTTGTTTTACTCCACAAATATGGCTCACAAATATTGACATTTCAGACGGCTGCCCATGTGAGGCCTGCATACCCCATAACAAGTCTCTCTCTCTCTCTTACACATCTCTTTAATTTGTTACGGTTTTACTTTTCCTTTTCCTTTTCAAAATAAATTGTGAAGAAATTAGGGGAGATTTGGAAACTAATTAAATTGATATAATTTTTTTTTCGAAAAAACAAATTGAGCGATTAACCGACAAATAAAAATAAACTACGGAAGTTTCGGAAACACCGCGTGTATTATTTTGGCAAAATGATGCACCGCTTTTCATTATATTTAAAGCTCCGATATTAATATGAATTTTTGTGGCAAACGCTCCACGTTTTGATTACCAAATTAAATCATCCAATTCTTTTGCTCATCGAAATTTGCTGCATTTACCGGAAAAGGTTAAATTTGATGCAAATACGTATGTAAAATCTGGATAAAATAAAATAAAATAGGAATGGAAGAAACGAGGGAGGAATATTGGAAGGTGGGTTGTGGCTATCGAAAGCAATGCCAGCACATGCTCACACAGAGTAAAGAGTCAGCAATATAGAGAGTCCCACTTTTCTTTTTCTCTCTCTCTCTCCTACTAATTTTAATTGATCAACTGCATCTTCACTTTTCACCCTTCACACATTCACTGCCCTCTTTCTTTTCGAAGGCAGCCCCTCTCTCCTCTCTCTCTTGAAGTTTCATAGCTCAAACCACAGTCATGGCAACTGAGAAGGTATGCCTTTCCCTTTTTGCCCCATCCATTTGATTATATTTATGCAAATTAATTGATTTTTTTTGTGTGAATCAGGTAACTCTAATGGTGCTACAGGCTGATCTCCAATGTCCATGCTGCTACAAGAAGATCAGAAAAACTCTTTGTAAATTCCCCCGTCAGTCTCTCTCTCTCTCTCTCTCTCTCTCTCTCTTTTTATGAGTAAATGAATTTTTTACCCACTTTGTAGTGGTGATTCTATACATTCTTTTCTTGAATTACCTCAAATATAAGTTGTGATGCACACCACACCCGAACAGAACACACAGATCAGTTTTGTTCACACTTTTCAAGAGATTTCATATTATTAAAGTATGGTAGACTCTGATTGCACATTTTCTAATTCTCCGACCGATTTGAACCTAACATATTGTAATTAAAAAATGTACTTTTATTGTGACAAAACAAAAGAAATTAGGGACCAAGTGTATGATGAAAAGAAGAACGAAGTGAAAATCACGGTGGTTTGCTGTAGCCCTGAAAGGATCCGTGACAAATTATGTTGCAAGGGTGGAAAATCCATCAAAAGCATCAAGATTATAGACCTCAAGCCCAAAGAAACACCCAAGGAGCCCGAGAAGCCTAAGGAAAAGCCCAAGGAGGCCGAAAAGCCTAAGGAAAAGCCCAAGGAGGCCGAAAAACCTAAAGCCGAGAAGCCCAAGGGCAATCCGGAAAAGCCTAAGGACATTCCCAAAGGGCCCGAAAAGCCGAAAGCCGACGGCGGAGCCCCGCCTCCCGGAAAGCCCGAACTGGTTAAATTGCCGCCGGCAGCTATGCAGATGATGGGGCCCGGCCCGGCCGTAGTCCACGGTGTTCCGTCGATTTTTCCCTATGTCAGGCCAAGCCAGGACGCTTTTCCGGCCGGCCCGTATTACCACGGGTATGGGTTCCCACCACCGCCGCAGCTCATTTACGATGGATACGGGTACGGGTATGGGTATGGGTATAATGGTGGAGTAGTAGCTCAGCATCAACATGGGCATCATGTGAAAAGAGATAACTACTTTAGTGATGAAAACCCTCAAACTTGCACTATCATGTAATGGTGTAATTAATGCCATTCTAGTCTTGTTTTTAATCATATTGATAAAAGTATAGTGAAATTAAATAAAGTTTATAGAAAGAAAAATAAGATTACTGTAGTTGTCGGTGGGCAATCTCTGGTTGTAAAAGTTGATGCTATAATGTCTTTTTCTCTGCTTTTCCTTTTTTGTATTAATAAAAAGTTGTCATTAGTCATTGATGACCTTTAGTCATCTTTTGAGCATTTGGTTAATTTTAATTAAATTAAAACATGTCATGTGATATGAGACTTCATTTTCATGCCTTGGTAATGCTGACAAAGTCAGAGTGTCATGCGTTCTCCCTATTTGGAATTCGGAAATGTGATGAGTAACAGATTTTGGACTTCTAAATTGTTCGCTGAATTTATGCAATTCCTTTTATAAGTATATTATTGGATATTGGTTATTAATTAGAATAATGAACTTTGATCTAATTTTATTGTTTTCCACTAATATTAAAAATGCTCTAAAATATTTTTTATTTCGTATGTTATTTTCTACGGCGCCTCAATTGCCATATCTGATTAGTGTACATAGTTTTTTTTATTAATATTTAGCATAACTAAATCAACCTGTACTTGCCGTGAACTTTAATGGTAATCTAAATTATTACAAATGTTTCATGGTTTTTCAAGTAGATATGTTTTTGCCAAAAATGTCTTGTTTATATTGGATTTAGAAGTAACATACTACTACTCCTTCCGTTCCGCGGTAGTTGAGTCATTTCATTTTCTGCACTCGTTTTTTAGAAAAATAATACTAATAAATAATTAAAGTGCAGAAAAAGTAAAGTAAGAGAGTTAATAATGTAGATAAGACTCTTATATTCTGTCAATTACTTTACTCTCTCTCTCTATTTCAAGTATTTATTATCATTTTTTCAAGACGTGTGTAGAAAATGAAATGATCCAATTACCGCAAAACAAAGGGAGTACATAATACAAGTTTGTAATATTTTAAACTAATTTTAAAGTTATTGAAAAAATATTAAAATTGCACCAAAATTCATGACTTAGTACTAATTGTTTATGTCCAATAAGACTTTGTATTTCCCATTTAAAATAGGATAATAACCTTCATTTTATATTAATATACTTTCATTCTATCAAATTGTCGAAAAAATAAAATGACTTGAAAAATGGAAAATACAAGTTGTAACCATGAATGGTCTCATTTCTTGGTGTCGAAATGTTGACGTGACTTGTCAAGTTCAAATTACTACTCCTATAATTTAACTTCATAAAATTGATTGCAAAAATGTGGATTTTGGTTGTGCTCTAGACACAGCATTTTTCACAACCCTTAATCATACGCGACATTGGAGAGACGACGACTGTCTAAAAAATGAATTTCAGGATGTTTTTAACAAATTGTTAGTGGTTCATAAGCAAAACAAAATTCAATATATTAATGCACTCATCATTAGTATCATTTTCCTTAATGTACTTGCAGTGCCTTCTTTTCTCGTCTTCTCATAATTATATATATGAGTGATGCTAAATGACCATAATGTGGCCGACCATAAAGAGTTAATTTAGTCCATTTACATGTATAAAAAAATTAGAATTACCGATATAAACTTATATGTGTGTGAATGGACTTGTGAGTTGATACTTATCTTTGAATTTCATTACGTAAAACACATTAATATCACGAATTACTGTATACGTTGAACAACAATCAAGAAATGACAGTAGTAATAAGTTGAGCAAAAACTATGAAAGAGCAACACTAACATGTTGAGCAATATATAATGAAGATGATATAAAAGTAAAATCAAGTAGTATTAAACCAAAAATTTGAAAAAAAATCAATTTTTTTTGTTATTTAATTAATTTATGGCTGGCCATAACGTGGCCGCATAGCATTATTCATCATATATAGGCTAGCTAGAATTTTATTTTTTCTTGTAGTAGACTTTGCAATAACTTGCACAACATAACATATTAGAACATCTGCAATGGAGGGTTTGAGGGGCACCGCCCGCTTGGGTATCCCGGCAGGCGGCGCCATTCATTGCAGGTGAGGTGGGGGAGGGGTTCGGACGGGACGGTGGAACGATATGCAAAAGGATCTGTGTCCCGGTGCTAGGGGGTTCGATTTTATGATTCCAAATTCAGATTTCTATAAATCTAACCTCATTTCTCTTTTATTTTCATATACTATCTCCAACCTTATCTCTCAAAAAAAGTTCCAAACGAATCCGCTTTATTTAACGAGCTTTGTGTTGGAAGAGCACCAACCGTTGAGTTCACTGCCAATGGTCGTTGTTACAACATGAGTTATTACTTGGGAAATGAGATCTATTCATGTTGTCTCGTGATCGTGAAAACGATCACGTTTTCACGATCACGTCTCCAACAACTCGAAGAGGACGTTGTTCGCTCAAAGGCAGGAGGTGGCGCAGAAAGAAGTCGAGTGTGCATTCGGTGCTGTTCAATCATGTTGTGCGATAGTGAAAGGGCCGACTCTCTGGTGGTTCTGATTGATAATTATCTTCGTCATCATGTATGCATATTATAATGAATAATATGATAGTCGACGACGAAGAAAAAAACATTACTCAGTGGCATGATAAACATATCACTTCTACTTCTAGATCGACTATTGTCCTCAATCACCCAGCTATGCGGGAAGAAAGCATGTTGCCCACCAAGAATACTTTTTCGAAAATGTTTGGACACACACCAACGCATTCAAGTATTGTACTTTAAATTTTTTTAAGTTATAGAATTTGTATTTTATTTATATTAGTAAAGTGTTTTTAATGAATTTGTAATTTGTAAAATTTTTAATTTTTTTGAAGTATATTGGTTAATTATATTGTTATAATTTCAATCTTACAATTTTTTGAAGTGAAATTAATAAATAGTGCAAATTAATTCAAGAGAAAATTAGAGAAGATTAGCATTGTCAAAATTGTGATCAAGCGCAGAAAAGAAGTGATTGATGACATGACAACTAAATTACTTCATTCATCCACGAATAAGAGTCTCATTTCTTTTCCACACGACTTTTAAGAAATGTTAAGAAAAGTGGGTGGAAGAAAGTTAGTAAAATATGAGTCTCCCCTTGCATATATTAGTTTTAATGAAATGTAAGTGGATTGAGTTAGTGGAATGTGGGGTCTCTTTACCATTTATAGTAATTATGAACCGAGAATCCTATTCGCAGACAGACCAAAATGAAAAAACGGGACTCATATTCGCGGACGGAGGGAGTACATCTTAAGGATGTTACGAGTTTTATGAAATGTAAATGAAAGTGTATTGAAAATGTTAGTGGAATGTGGATTCTACTTTTATATATAAATATCTATACATATATAAAAGACGAGTTTTGGGCCTTCTTTTGAAATATTTATAAGTTTTGGACATCTTGAAAATTTAGGAGTTTTGTAATTGCTCAATAATGCAAATCAGCACAATAATAAAATCACATAATGGTATTCAATTGAAACGTTTTATCAATTGAAATTGTATAATGATATTCAATTGAAACACATCTATACATATATAAAAGTTGAGTTTTGGGGGCATTTTGGGAATTAAATTAATATTAATGAGTTATGGGCATGAATTTGAATATTTATAAATTTTAGTCCAAATTTGCTATAAATCTAAATATTTGGTCATCAAATTTCGTAGCTGCACCTATTTAGGCGTTTTACATTAGTAGGAGTAACGTATATTTATTAAAGAATTTCAATTATTAGAAACAGTTACATAAGCAGAAGCATCAAAAGTTTTAATTGGGCTATGTGAAACGGATGAAGGTTGTTCATATGCTAAAAATTGAAATAATTTTATATCAAAGTTTGTGGAATGCATTAAATTGTCATCTGTACAGTTAAAACTTACAATATTCTATATATATCGCACTACTTTTTGAAAATGATGGAAAAGCAAAGCTCTACACTACACACAAAAGAAATTTATCCAGGCATTGAGATTTCTCACCGAGAAGAGAAGCGAGAGATGAGAGAGTCACACCGGGCGAAACAGCGGTCTAACTGGGTGACTCCACGCTGTCAAGAAGAAGAAGATGCATCGTTAGCGAAGATCCGACGAGTGATGGGTGGATGGCCGATAGTGAAGAAGAAAAGGGGTTGAGTACCGTAGGAATTTAGAGAAAGAGGTATGAAGAAGCAGCGGCACAAAAGGAGAAGATAAAAATGTGGCGGTGAAAGTTAAGGGAAGTAAATTAGGTTTGTATAATATTTATTGGGTTGTATAGTATTTATCTTTTACTATCATTTAACATGGTTGAGTTAAAAACCAATATTCAAAGCCCAACCAATATGATTTTTTTAATCTCTATTATATATGATTTTTTTAATCTCTATAATATATTCTTAACTTATTGGTGTCGTTTCTTCTTTTAGTTGTTTAATCAACAATGTTATGCGACATATATATATATATTAAAAAAAAGGGTTTTGAAGAAAATAACAAAAATAGTCCTCCACTAATAAATTTAGAAAGTTGAAAGGATTTCTTATCTAATGAACCCTAAACCCTAAGCTAAAAATAGTATCTCATGCATTCTAAATAATGTTCTTTACTATTCAAATAAAAATTAATATAAAAAGAATAATTTGTTGATAATTTTCATGTTAATTATGTATGAAAACTTAAATTTGTAATATTTAAACAAATGCATAATTATATTACATGATAATTACGGTGATAAAGATTTGTAAATATTAGAATTTTACTATTTTCATAACTCATTATAGCAATAAACAATTGAAATTGTAAGAGATTTCTTTGTAGCGTATTTTAATTTTATGTAAAAATTTATTTATCGGCAAATATTTAATTAAAAGGTGAGTTTTGGCCAAATTTTGAATATCCATGAGTCCTGGGCAAAGTTTTTAGATATTTATAAGTTTTGGGTTTTTATATAATTGAATCATATTTTTGTGTAACTGCCATGCGTAAATTTGGATCAAACATTCTTTAATATTGTTTTATAATTTTTTTGACGAAAATTTACCAACAACGTTACATAAATGTTTTTAAAGATGATAATGTGAAGAGGTTGAAATTATAGATAATGTAACGTATAGCATTGACTGTTTTTAAGGATGATAAATGTGAACCGTTTCAGCCATTAAGAAAATATTGAAATTATCCTTCAATTTCATAAATTTCATGGTCAATTAGCATTTACTTTGAAACGGTTCTTCACTTATCTATGTGATGGCTATAAATATGTGTAATTGGCTAGCTGATGGCGATTCTTGTGTGAAGCGGCCATATTGGTAGTAGAGAATCCTACTGAAATTGATTAGGCATATTTTGATATTTAGAAATCGGAAGGGAGGATAGGATGAGTGGTGATGGTGATTATTTTTTGGCAATTACCATGGAGGCATTGGATTCTTCTTTAGGGTGAGAATAGATGGTGGATTATTTGGTTCATTTGAATCGTAGATTATAGTATTACTGTATTGATTCAATCATATTATGCTTTAGTAGGTTTATAGTTTATGGTATAAAGCTATAAAGGCCGACCCAATGTAAGATACCGAATACAGATCTAAAACCTCCAAAATAGAATAAATGATCAACAAAGTAAAATTGAACTGGGAGGGAGGGAGAATTTTATTGATATTTGGCTCATTTGTTGGTCATGATGAGTATATTTTAAAGTTAAGGGTTTAGGCTTTAAGTTTCAAGGTTTGGGTTTTTAGTGTATAGGGTCACTATATTGCAATGAAATGAAGATCGACTAGGAAGTGCCTCACCGGTGCAATCTTAAATTATTACAACGTAAACTTGCTCCTGCAGTTATAACTCAACGGTTAATTCATATTTTCACATAATTAAAAAGTGTTTTAATTTTAAGTCTAATATTGAAATGTCAAGACAATTTATTAAAATGTCAACACAAATATGTGTTGAAATTTTAATGTAATCGTATTGACATTGTAAAGAAAAGTTAGCATTTAAACGCATGTGGGGTTAATGTGATTGAAAAAGTATAATCCAAAGTAAGAGGATGTCGAATATTCTTTTATTTATCATTTCACAAATTTTATTTCGCATAATGAAATAAATATGAAGAAATTAAAATGACCCGTGCATCGCACGGGCGTGATACTAGTATATATAAAAGACGAGTTTTGGCCTTCTTTTGAAATATTTATAAGTTTTGGACAATATCTTGAACATTTAGTAGTTCTGTTATTGCTCAATTATGCAAATCATCACAATAATCAAATCACATAATGGTATTCAATTGAAACGTTTTATCAGTTGAAATTGTATATTGAAACGTTTTATCCATCACTGCTAATTGGAATTAATGTACTCGATTGAAATTGAAGGTCAAATTGAAATTAATGTCAAAATTTTTAAAATGGACATTTAAATTGTATACGAGAATAGTAGAAATATGGTTATGACATTAAATAAAATTTTTTAGCATTAAATTTATAGTAAAGATTTAAAAATAAGAACCTCATTCTTTTTTGTTGACTATAAATATATGATGTGTGGTAGCTATAAATTCATTCACTTACTATGTTATTTTCTATTTCTATTGCATGTGTCACTGAATTTTCGATAAACTTTATTATCTGGTTTCTTCTTCCGATGAAACTTTATTCTACAGTCTTCTGTAAGCGTGAATTTATAGATTTTATTAACTCTCATTGGTTACGGAATTGAAGGAATTATATACACTACGCGAATCGTGGTGTTGGAGGCAATTATTTACGCATAAAATTTAAAACTATTTCATGTAAGTATGAGATTTGTAGTTTATTTCGAGAATTGATATTGAGCTGTCAACATTTTCTTCATTTCATTTATAGATCGAATAACTAAAATCATATGCCTTATGAGATAATGAAATTTGATGCCGAATCGTCAGTTGATCGAGAATTAAGGAGGAAATAGGTTAAGCGGTAAGCTACAGTAGAAGTAGATTGCGGAAGAAATGTACAGATGAGTGGATAAGAAGATGTAAATTATAAAATGTTGTATTTATGTTTAGTTAAGGTTTTCTTTTATTTATTTCATTTCTAACTATTTTTATGATTGCGCTTGACCTTGGAAATATTTTTCACGCACAATTATTACAAGCAATATGTTATATATAGCTCACTTGATTTATTTTGTGTTCTTAAAAGACTGTTACCTTCCTGGAAATCATCTAGATTTATGTAATTTATGCCTTTTTTGTTTCCCCCTTTCTCATATGTGACAACATTTTTTTTGGTGGGGAAGCTTGGTTGCTGAGAACTATTTAATCCATCACTTCTCTAAGAGATTGGTTAATAACACGATAACTGCAACACAGTTTTGCTTTGTTTATTATTAGTACAATCTATCACAAAAAGTTTACTATTTTCTTATAAAATGTTCTCCAAAACTTATAAACTAATACGATATGGTTATCGTATATGAACTTTTTTATGTCCTGCATACTTATCCACTTTATCTTAATATTTTAATGGCTTTTTAGTATTGATGATTATTGTTATGTAAGAGTTTTTTTATGTGAATGGTATCGAAGTGCTTTTGTTGATGTGAATGGTATCGAATGATACAATATAAAATTATGATTATTGTTTTGTGGCAGAAATATTAATGTGGTTATCAGAAACTTTGAATAATTTTAAATAAAGCAAATTCCATACATTTATCTTAAATATGAGTATGTGTTCAGTTGGTTTCTAAAGCTTGTTAATCTTATGTTTTGAGATTGTACATTTAAATTAGTTTTTTATTTTTATGATTTTTAACTTTTAGATAATATAGTTGTATGATTTTAAGTAATTCATTGTGAATTTTCTGTGATGCAATATGAAAATTTTTTGTAAGAGTTAGTTAGCTTTTATGTGATCCGTTTTCTTCTCAACTGATAAGGCCACTCTTCCGTCTTCCCCAAAACCCAGACACTACTGGAGAGCTATGGCGTACAACCTCAGCGCCCCGCCTTCATCTTCCCTCTTCTCCGAAACAAGTCTATTCTTCACCTCCCTCTCTCCTCCTAAGCTCCCACTTCTCAGAACCCCCAAAAATCTCATCTTTCCTCCCAAACTCCACCGCCCAAACCTCTCCTTTCACATCTCCGCTGAACTCTCATTGCAAGAGCCACTCCTCAATCAGAAAGCGGTTTCTCCATCCAATCCGTTCGTTTGGGTCAATCCCAGAAACCCCCAAGCCTCAAAATTGATGCACAAATCTCACAATTCAACTAGGTATGCTTCTCTACCTCAACTTGCGGAAACTTTAAATTCCTGCGCTCCATTAGATGATGCTGTTTCTGGAGTGCTAGGTGTTCTTGGGGATAAGATAGAAGAGAAGGTAGCCGTGGTCATTTTGAACAACATGTCAAATAGTGAAACTGCGCCGTTAGTTCTTGATTACTTTCTGAAGAGGTTGAAGGTGATTAGAGAAGTAGTTTTGTATAATGTGACTCTGAAAGTGTTTAGGAAATGTAAGGATTTGGGCAAGGCAGAGGGTTTATTCAATTTGATGCTTGAGAGGGGGGTTAAGCCCGATAACGTTACGTTCTCGACTATCATTAGCTGCGCTAGAATGTCATCTTTGCCTGAGAAGGCGGTCGAGTGGTTTGAGAAGATGTCTTCGTTTGGGTGTGAGCCGGATAAGGTCACTTGTTCGGTGATGATTGATGTGTACGGAAGAGTGGGCAATGTGGCCGTTGCGTTGAGCATGTATGATCGAGCGAGGAGTGAGAAATGGCATCTTGATCCCGTTACCTTCTCCACCTTGATTAGAATCTATAGGTCGGAGGGTAATTATGACGGATGTTTGAATTTGTACGAGGAGATGAAGGCGTTGGGGGTTAAGGCCAATGCCGCTGTGTATAACGCGCTGTTGGATGCTATGGGGAAAGCGAAGAGGCCGTGGCAAGCGAAGACTATTTATAGGCAGATGGTTAAGAATGGAGTTGAGCCGACTTGGGGAACTTATGCTGCATTGATTAGGGCGTATGGTAGGGCTCGATATGGAATTGATGCGATTGCTGTTTATAAGGAGATGAAAGAGAAGGGCTTGGAGATGAGCGTTCTTTTGTATAATACGCTGTTGTCGGCTTGTGCTGATGTTGGATTTACTGATGAGGCTGCTGAGATTTTTGAGGATATGAAGAGTTTGGGGACGTGCAAGCCCGATAGCTGGACGTATGCTTCATTGATCACAATTAATTCTTGCAGTGGGAAAGTCGAGGAGGCGGAGGCCACGCTGAAAGAAATGTTGGAGGCTGGTTTCCAGGCTAACATCTTCATCTTGACCTCGATGATCCAGTGCTACGGGAAAGCTGGCCGTATTGATGATGTTGTGAGGACTTTTGATCAGATGTTCGAGTCGGGTATAGTTCCTGATGCGCGATTCTCTGGTAGTCTACTCAATGTAATGACTCAAGCACCAAAGGAAGAACTTGGGAAGCTGAAAGCTTGCATCGAAAAGGCTCACCTGAAGCTTGGTTACATAGTAAATCTCGTTATTGATGAAGAGGAAACGGATGGGGAAATCTTCAGGAAGGAAGTTGGCGAGCTCTTGCAGTCTATTGGTACCGATGTTAAAAAAGCGTACTGCAATTGCTTGATTGATCTCTGTGTTAGCTTAAATCAGCTGGAGAGAGCTTGTGAGCTGTTAGACCTCGGCCTCACGCTTGAAATATACACTGATATCATGTCAAGGACTCCAACACAGTGGTCATTGCACTTGAAGAGCCTTTCTCTCGGTGCTGCTCTGACTGCACTGCATGTTTGGGTGAAGGATCTATCGAAGGCACTTGAAAACGGAGAGGAGTTCCCGGAGTTGCTCGGGATTAACACCGGACATGGGAAGCACAAGTTTTCTGAGAGAGGCCTGGCAGGGACGTTCGAGGCACACCTGAAGGAACTTGACGCACCATTTCATGAGGCGCCGGACCAGATTGGCTGGTTTTTGACGACACAGGCTGCAGCGATATCATGGCTGCAGTCGAGGCAATCCGCTGCTTGCTAGACTTCCATTAGCTGGTAATCTGCTTACACAGTCCCCATAAGTTATTGGGGAAGTTAAGTTGATGTTAAATTCCAATTTCTTTTACAAAGAACTAATTTTTACAATGTTTGAAATTAGAATGTCAACTATGTATAATAAATTAGCTGACTTTCCAGTTTCAAAGTCATCTGCAGTTAAATATTCTTGGTTCAGGGAATGTTGCTTCAAGAATTTGACTGATTATAAACTGGGGTTTAAGAGTACTTTTTGTATAATTTATAATTTAGGTTTAAAGATATGATTTTTTAATAAGCAGTCGGTCCAGTTCATTTGGGTTTGAAGAAAAATGATAACATATAGTAATAAATGTGGTGTGCACGTATGATGTTGTGATATGTAGAAGTATATATAAGTTGAGGTCATTTGAAGTGGTAGTTATTCGAAAAATGGGAAATTGCATTAGAGCTTCGAGGAAAAAGTTGTCGTCTCGGACAGATGAGGTTGAGGTTCTGATACGGAAGCACAGCAGCAGCATGATCCAATTACCGGAAAGAGTGAAGATAGTGGTGAGCAAGAAGCAGTTGCAGAGGCTAATGGCGGAGGAGGTGCAGTTGAGACAAATGATGCTGCAATCGCTGCTCAGACGATCAAGAAGGTGGACACCGTCGTTGGCCGCGATTCCAGAGCTGTAGGGGAGCTCCGCTTGGCAGAGAATGTACATATATTGGTAGAAGAACTGTTACAATAAATAATGATAAAATAGGCGGGTAATTTATGAATAAAATGTAATGCCCTCTTTGGCATTCATACTCGTTTTAGTAAGTGACACTGAATTAGATGATGCTCATAACTTTTTCAAAACAATTTGGTGTGTTTATTTTTAAGATTTTGGATCATCTTCTTTTTTTTTAATTTTAATTTTAATTTTAATTTTTTGGTTTAGTTGGTTCGCTTCTCATCCATCAATCTCATCCATCAAATAGGTAAGGGATTTGAGTCACCATTTGTAACTGGAAAATTTATTATTGATCATCTTTTTGAAAAAAAACAACAATTACATTGCAATAAACATCAACAGTAGTAGCAATAGAACCAACAACAATAAGTCGTTTGCAAATTAATTGCCTGCATGGGCAGTGGAGTTGACTCCAGAGGGGCAGTTTTGCAAGAATAGCCAAGGATCGATTCGCACTACTGCTGTGTAGTTGCAGGTTATGACCCTTTCCCTTAGTGGGTCATTGCATACCCTGATTGAACACTTCTCACAATATTATCAAGACGAGATGCGGGGGCCCTTGGGGTTGGGGTTTCACCTTTTTGCTAGAAAATTAGTTTGTGGAGTATCAACTAAAATACTCCTTCCACTTTTTATCATTTTTTATAGTGGACCTCATATATTCCACTAACTCATTTCAATCCACATTTTATTATAAAACTATTATATAAAAATAAGACTCACTCTCAACTAACTTTTTCAACTCAATTTTCATTACATTTCTTAAAATTTGTGCCCGATCAAAGTGACAAAATTTAAGAGACGGATGGATGAAGTAATACTTTTACTGACTGTACAAGTTCATTGGTAAACATGGTCCATTGGTATGGTCAACGTTTTTTTTTGGTGCTAAACTCCGTTAGTCTGTACTTTTACATCAGTGTTTTCAATTTCATTCAGATATTTATCCATAAACACTCGTAACTACGGATGTGTCAGATTTGTCAATAAATATGTGGTAAAATTATTTTTGTAGTGAATTACAACGGTAATTCTAAATGACATAATTCTAAATGACATAATTCGACACTCGTAACTACCGATAATTCTAAATGATATAATTCGACGGTAAATTGTTTTACAAACAATAACATATTTTTGGGGTTCACGGGTAGAAAGTATGTTGGTAAACTCTACTTTTTTCGTAATGTCACCAACATAATAAATCAGTATGTTAGTAAAAGTGGAGTGTTGGTATGGTTGATAATGTTTATTGGTAAACTAGGTAATCATTTATGGTGTAAAATCTGCCGCTAAATTCATAGTACGAATTTTTTTGTTGTTGTAGTGAAGTAAAATTTAGAACAAATTAAAAGAACTTGCTACCACTATAAGTTATTGGTTGCTGAATGATTAAGCAACCAATTAGAAAAAGATGGTAGGGCATCTTTTCATGAACCAAGGTTGGAATAGTAATAGCCAAACTTTTGAGACATGGAACATTTATTACAGATGCTACCTTATAATTGTAATAACTATGTATCACTTTCTGAAATACAAAACAATCTTCACAAAACTAGATTGAAATGGAGACGTATGCAAAGCTCATTCATCACAGAAATTTGTTTATTGCATCCATTGCTGCCTGCAGCTTTGAGCCTTGAAGTTGTTTTATCAACCTCTACTCCTTTGCTCTCTACAATTTTCATTTATTTTTGGCCTCTTCTCCTCTCCACAGCTATGGTTTTGGTGGCTATAGTCGTCATAGGCCGAATTTCGCCAATACATTCGCCCGAGTTCTCCGGTGACAAAGAAGAAGAAGCGTTATCAGATTACGTAACCGGACAGCATGCTGAATTTCTGGACAACTACTAACAGAGACATTATTTCATGAATTGTAACCAAATGTGATTATGTGAACGCTAATGTTAATTCAAAGATATTTACGTGTTTTAGATTCATGTATTGTATTGTAACAGCCAGATGTAAAGCTTCATAAATTGGTTGTGTTGGAAAGAAGATTTCATTGAAGACAATAATCAAGGATAGAGTATTATTCATTTTTTTTCAGTCTTGTGTGTTAGTCTTTTATATATTTTTTGTAGAAATCATGGTAATAAATAAGCCCGGTCAATGGATTTTGACCACATAATAAATGTGACGAGACATTTAATTTTGTGAAATTAAATGACATAGCGTCGATCTACATTTTACGTAGATAAATGTAGTATATTCACTTTCTCAAATCCGATTTCCGGTGAGTGAGAAATAGTGGATTAAAGTTGGGCATAATTAGCTTTTAATTAAAGCTTGGAGTTGGAGCTTAGGGAATAATTAACTAGTGTTAATTATCCCACATTGGAGGATTAACACATCTTTTAATGTGTATAAATTAAGTGACTTTATGTTACTTAATAATTATAATGGACCAAGATGGGTGAAAGAGCCCACACGCGCGCACACGCGCGTGCCGCCGCCGCCCGCCCGCTCGAGCCCGTGCCCGTGCTCGCGGGCCCGATCTCGATCTTGATCTTGGATCTTGGCAATTGGTCTGTGGTCTTTGGGCTTGGTGCTTGTCCCAAACTATTCTTTTTAAACCACCGCCGAGTCAGCAATCCAAGTGGCTTGACACGTCGTCAAGCGAGGCACAGTCACAGCTGCCACGTGAGAAATCCACACGCTCCACAAACGGGTGGCACACTCCAGCCACACGCCTGTAACCGACGTCGGTTACGAATTGCCATGATGAGCCTTCAATGGCTGGTTGACCCTGCATGGTGGCTTGGCCTATAAATAGGCTAGCCATACCACTGCATTAGAAGACACATATACAAGCATTCTGCATCATAAGCTCTCTCCCTCTCTCTGCATTGTCTTTCTGTCGAAGCTCTGCTCTCTACTCCATCCCGTTCGCCGGAGCTCTACTGATTGCGGTGCTGCATCAATAGAGACGTAGCCGTTTTACCTTTGGGGACGACACGCCAAACCGAAGAGCACTACCGGGGCGTATCTCGTATTGCGGGAAGAGGCCTCCTCAACTCGGCTAAACTTAGTTCACGGTTACCGTTTCGAATTCTGTAATTTTCTTTGTAGTTCAGTTTCATCTTCTGTATTTCTTCTTTTGGGTTGTATTACGCCCGGTTTTGTTATCTCTTGTAATCCCCAGAAACCAACAATCGCAAGACGAGATAACTTGCCTTTGAAGGGATTTGGACCTTTTAAACTGAACTTAATAATTTAGAAACTTAAAACTCCTTTGCTGGAGATGTCGACGGAATCTAACACCACTGCTGCCGCCACCACCGCCGCCATTCCTTCCACCATGGCGACCACTGGACCGGTCAATACGTCGTCAATTCCAACGATGATGCTCACTCCCGGGCGCTATCCCTCTTCATCAACAACCCCTTGAGAGTTCGTTAACCCCCTTGGGCTCACTGGTGGATCCACCTCGAGTGGATCGGTTGGTTCCACTTTTAGTGGTTCCTTCGGATCCTTTAATGGATCGAGTGTTGGGGCCTTCGGGCCTCACACGAATGCTGGGGCCTTCGGGTCTCATGCGAGTGCTAGTCCCTTCGGGGATAGTACGTTCATGGCGGGCTCTATGCCTAACATGAATGGTGGGGGCCCTATGCCCAACCATGTTGTTGGCTCCTTCGGGGGCAACGGAATTGGTTCCTTCCAAGGATCAACTGCGGCAACTTTGGCACCAAGAATGATGCCACCTGCCGAGAAACCACCCAAGTTTGGAGGATCAGACTTCATGAGGTGGTATCAAAAGATGTTGTTCTACTTGACAACATTGGGCGTCGCCAACTTCCTCACGGAGAACGAGCCGCCCGCGCCAAGCGACCAAGAGACTAGGCTCGAAGTCATGGCAGACTATGAAGCTTGGAGGAAAGGAGATTATCTTTATAAAAATTTCATTCTAAGTGCATTAGATGATAGTTTGTACAATGTATACTCCAATGTAACCACATCTAAACAAATGTGGGAAAGCCTAGAAAAGAAATATAGCATAGATAATGCTGCAGGGACTGAACAGGTCGTAGCGTCCAAGTTTATGGACTACAAAATGGTCGACTCTCGACCCATCATGGAGCAAGTCCAAGAGCTCCAAATGATCATCCACTCATTAATGGCTGAAGGGATGACCTTGCCCGATAAGTTCCTAAGGTGCACGATCATTGACAAACTCCCTCCAAGTTGGAAGGACTTCAAGAGTTATCTCAAGCACAAGCGAAAGCAGATGACCTTTGAAGACTTGATCGTGAAGTTGCGCATTGAGGCAGATGTGCGCAAAAGCGACCAAAAGGCTAAGGGATTCACCCCAAATGAAGCCAAAGCCAACCTGTTGGAGCGGGGCGGTCCCTCCAACAAACGCCCTCGCCCAAACCGTCCAAACGACAAAGGGAAGGGAAAGCAGCCTTCAAAGAAGTTTGAAGGCGACTGCTACAAGTGTGGCAAACCAGGCCACTTTGCTAAAGACTGCCGCAGCAAGAAGAAGAAGCCGGCTGCCCACGTCGTTGAGAAGGAGTTCAAGGACTGGGATGAGAACGACCTCATTGCTGTGGTCACTGAAGAGGTCAACCTTGTTAACAACAACAAGGGTGGCTGGTATATTGATACCGGCGCTACTGCACACGTCTGCGCAGATAGAAGTATGTTCTCCACCTACAACAACGTTGAAGGGAGAAAGATAAACATGGGGAATCAGGCCTCGTCTGAAATCCTCGGAGTTGGTGATGTAATCCTCAAGATGACGTCTGACGTCTCAATCACCTTGAAGGATGCGCTGCACGTTCCGGACATCCGGAAGAACCTAGTTTCAGGATCAATACTAGTGAATAAGGGTTTTAAACTTGTATTTGAATCCGATAGGTTTGCATTGTATAAGTTTGGGAAGTCCCTCGGAAAAGGTTATGTAACCGACGGACTTTTCAAGCTTAGTGTAGCAACACTGCGTGTTCCAAAGCCATTGGCTAATAAGAATAAAACATCTACTTCCTCTTATTTGACCGAGTCTTCAAATTTGTGGCATTGTAGATTGGGACATGTAAATTCAAAAGCCATTAAAAGATTAGTAAATTTAGATTTACTAAAGGCTAATGAAGTGGATAATCAAGATAAATGTGAAATTTGTCTTGAAGCAAAAATGACTAAGTTGCCGTTTCATTCGGTTGAACGAAGCACAAAACCCCTTGAATTAATTCACACGGATGTATGTGATTTAAAGATGGTGCAAACAAGAGGTGGTAAAAAGTACTTTATCACTTTCATAGATGATTGCACAAGATATTGCTACATTTATCTTTTAAGAAGTAAAGATGAAGCAATAGAGGCGTTCAAAAATTATAAGAACGAAGTTGAGAATCAACTTGGTTGTAAAATCAAAATGATTCGAAGCGATAGAGTAGGAGAATATGTAGCCCCGTTTGAGGAGTTATGCAACGCAAGTGGTATAATTCATCAAACAACTGCTCCATATTCACCACAATCTAATGGTGTTGCAGAACGCAAAAATCGAACTCTAAAAGAGATGATGAATGCACTGCTTCTAACTTCAGGATTACCACATAACATGTGGGGGGAAGCTGTTTTGACAGCCAACTATATCTTGAATAAGATCCCTCTCAAACGAAAAGATGTCACTCCTTATGAGTTGTGGAAGGGAAGGAAGCCATCCTACAAATACCTCAAAGTGTGGGGGTGTTTGGCAAAGGTGATGGTTCCTCCGCCCAAAGAAGTTACAATCGGACCTAAGACGGTTGATTGCATCTTCATTGGATATGCACTTAACAGTAGTGCATATCGATTTGTTGTTCATAAGTCTGAAATATCGACTATCACAGTAGGAACAACAATTGAGTCGAGGAATGCTGTATTTCTCGAAAATACATTTCCTTGCAAAGACAAGGAAAAAGTCTCAACCAATTCTGAGACAAGAATTGAAGAAGCCACTAGTTCTAAACCAGTGGAAGAAGAAGCCACTAGTTCTAAATCAGCGGATGCGGAACCTGAATCGCGCAAGCGTGCAAGGCCCGATCCAAAAGATACAGTACTAAGACGTGGTAATAGAGTCAGAACACCAAAAACTTTTGGTCCTGACTACATTGCTTTCATGTTGGATGAAGAACCAACATCGATAAAAGTAGCCTTTGCTGGCCCAGACGAGCTGCATTGGAGAGAAGCTGTTCAAAGCGAAATTGATTCAATTTTGCTAAACCACACTTGGGTGTTGGTAGATCTACCTGAAGGTGCGAAACCTCTAGGTTGCAAATGGGTACTTAAAAGGAAATTTAAGGCCGATGGAACAGTGGATAAGTATAAAGCCCGATTAGTAGTAAAGGGTTTTAAACAAAAGGAAGGACATGACTTCTTCGATATCTATTCACCTGTAACAAGGATTACATCTATCCGAGTGCTTCTCGCTAGAAGATGAAATCTATATGGAACAACTCGAAGGGTTTGTAGTACCTGAACAAGAGAAAAAGGTATGCAAGCTAGTAAAATCTCTATATGGATTGAAACAAGCGCCATTGCAGTGGCACTTGAAGTTTGATAATGTGATGTTATCAAATGGGTTTAAAATCAACGAGTGCGACAAATGTGTCTACATCAAGAGCACTAATAACGGTCATGTTATAGTGTGTCTCTACGTTGATGATATGTTAATCTTGGGTAGCAACACTCAAGTAATTAACGATACAAAGGCCATGTTAAAGAGAAACTTTGACATAAAAGACATGGGTCTAGCCGATGTAATTCTTGGAATGAAGATTCTAAGAACGAATGATGGAATCATCTTAACACAATCACATTATGTTGAGAAAATATTGAATAAATTCAAAGCCTATGATGGCGCGCCGGTTAAGACTCCAATTGAACTCGACGTTCACTTGAGCAAGAACAAAGGCGAGCCCGTTGCACAAGAAGAGTATGCACGGGTCATCGGGTGCATTATGTAGTTGACTAATTGCACTCGACCTGACATTGCTTGTGCCGTGAACAAGTTGAGTCGTTACACGAGCAATCCAAGCAAAGAGCATTGGAGAGCTCTTGTGAGGGTTTTGAGATATTTAAAACATACTCAAAATCTTGGGCTACATTTCTCGAGATACCCCCCGGTACTTGAAGGGTACTGTGATGCCAATTGGATATCCGATAATAGAGACTCACTTTCAATAAGTGGATAAGTCTTTACTATTGGGGGTGGTGCTGTATCGTGGAAATCCACAAAACAGACATGTATAGCCCGATCAACAATGGAATCGGAGTTCATTGCCTTAGATAAGGCAGGTGAGGAAGCCGAGTGGCTTAAGAACTTCCTTGAAGATATTCCATGTTGGTCTAAGCCAGTGCCACCAGTGCTAATCCACTGCGATAGCCAAGCGGCTATTGGAAGGGCAAACAATGGTTTCTATAACAGTAAGTCTCGACATATACGTCGACGACATAACACCGTGAGACATTTGATCACAACTGGCGTGATTACAATTGACTATGTGAAGTCAATAGATAATCTAGCGGATCCGCTAACTAAAGGGTTAAACCGTGATCAAATGAATAAGTTGCTAGAGGGAATGGGTTTGAAATCCACAAACTAAAGAATTATCATAGTGGTAACCCAACCATGATGACTGGAGATCCCAAGAACTTGGTTCAAAGGGACAACTAAGCTATGAGAGTTCATGAGAAACACTCAACTATATCTATTCTCTAGAGAGCAATAGAGTGTTGGAGAACTTGCCTAGTGGTAAAGGCCAAGTCTATGACTTCTAATGGTTCTTATGAATCTCAAAGAGATGGAGTTCTCAAAGAGACCAAGTATGGCAAGGTACTTGACTAAGAATCACCTATGTAAGTGTGAAGTGCGGTCGCTTCATAAAACACACTTATGAATCCAAAGTGGTGTCCAAGACCGCAATGGACACAAAACGTGAGAACGGATGAGGTTGAGGTGTTTAAGCGTTAACACCATTGTCTCGGTGCACGCCGTGGGAGATTAGTTCAAAGCATCGCGCTACTAAGCCGCCTGTGTATCCGATGGTGTCGACTATGGAAGGTTCAAGGCCTACAACTACCTATCCTTATGCTTATATACCTCTCGAGGGTTGAGCTTGTGTCTGCATGCATATGCATTCGGCTATTTCCACTCATGTGGGGGATTGTAGAAATCATGGTAATAAATATGCCCGGTCAATGGATTTTGACCACATAATAAATGTGACGAGACATTTAATTTTGTGAAATTAAATGACATAGCGTCGATCTACATTTTACGTAGATAAATGTAGTATATTCACTTTCTCAAATTCGATTTCCGGTGAGGGAGAAATAGTGGATTAAAGTTGGGCATAATTAGCTTTCAATTAAAGCTTGGAGTTGGAGCTTAGGGAATAATTAACTAGTGTTAATTATCCCACATTGGAGGATTAACACATCTTTTAATGTGTATAAATTAAGTGACTTTATATTACTTAATAATTATAGTGGACCAAGATGGGTGAAAGAGCCCACACGCGCGCACACGCGCGCGCCGCCGCCGCTGCCCGCCCGCCCGATCCCGATCCCGATCTTGATCTTGGACTTAGACTTGGACTTGGACTTGGACTTGGCAATTGGTCTTTGGGTGGTCTTTGGGCTTGGTGCTTGGCCCAAACTATTCTTTTTAGACCACCGCCGAGTCAGCAATCCAAGTGGCTTGACACGTCGTCAAGCGAGGCACAGTCACGGCTGCCACGTGAGAAATCCACACGCTCCACACACGGGTGGCACACTCCAGCCACACGCCTGTAACCGACGTCGGTTACGAATTGCCATGATGAGCCTTCAATGACTGGTTGACCCTGCATGGTGGCTTGGCCTATAAATAGGCTAGCCATACCACTGCATTAGGAGACACATATACAAGCATTCTGCATCATAAGCTCTCTCCATCTCTCTGCATTGTCTTTCTGTCGAAGCTCTGCTCTCTCCTCCATCCCGTTCGCCGGAGCTCTACTGATTGCGGTGCTGCATCAATAGAGACGTAGCCGTTTTACCTTTGGGGACGACACGCCAAACCGAAGAGCACTACCGGGGCGTATCTCGTCTTGCGGGAAGAGGCCTCCTCGACTCGGCTAAACTTAGTTCACGGTTACCGTTTCGAATTCTGTAATTTTCTTTGTAGTTCAGTTTCATCTTCTGTATTTCTTCTTTTGAGTTGTATTACGCCCGGTTTTGTTATCTCTTGTAATCCCCAGAAACCAACATTTTTTGCATTCTATTTTCTATTAGGTTGATTCTCATCACTGTAACTAGAATTGGAGCTTGTACAAAACCCAAGATTATGATCTTGATACTACAAAAATAATCGGGTTTACCCACAATTATTTAATTTAAGGGCTAATCATGTATTTAAACATTGTGTAAGAATTGATATATATGTGCCCGTTTGATATTAATCTTATGATAGAAAGACGAGTTTGTTTGTCTCAATTTCAAGTGGATTATGTTTAATCATGTTTTTGTGAAAAGTTTGATGTCTCCTATTTTAAAAACTTTGTTAAAAAGCATTAAAATTGAGAATTAAAATACACTCAATACTTAATTTAACTGAGTTTGATCCTAAAATTTCTTTATTACTCCAAGATAAGGATATGGGGTGGAATCAATAGTGTGCCCGATGGAATATACACGTGATGTGGTTGAAGTACTCAACTTAAAAAATTTTGTGGCTTTAAATGCAATCCCTCCATCAACATTTCCATCATATTTTAGACTTCTTTTCAGATTTGTTTTTTTTCCCATAATTTCAAAGTTTAAAATTTAATTATAATTAAATCACTTTTCAGATTTGTTTTTTTAATGTAAATTGACGTACTTTTAATTAAATTATAATTTTATTGTGAATGTTCGATGCAACTACTAATATAATTATGACAAGACAAGAATATTATCTACAGACTAATTTTCTAATTTAATTATTGCAATTTGAATCTTACATAATCCCTCCATTCATCAATACAAGACCAATTTTAATCGGGCACGGGTTTTAAGAAATGTATTAGAAAGTTGGTGGAAAATGTTAGTGAAATACGAGTCATACTTTTATGTATTAGTTTTATAATAAAATGTGAATGAGATAAAAATAGTAGAATGTGAGGTCCATTACCAAAAGTAGTGAAAAAACAGATGAAACATTTATTGATGGACCGAGGGAGTACTATCAAGACTATCAAACAACGACGGGTACTATATAATAATCAAAACACCAATTACAAACACTAACTTTAAATCTACTCCACCGTTCCAAAATAAGAGTCAATTTATGTTATTTTGGTATGTTCTATAGTAGGGGTCCACTTTCACTTTTACTATAAACAGTAAGTAGACTCATATTCCACTAACTCATTCCACTCACATTTTATTAAAGGAAGAATAGCTTTAAAAATCATGAACTTTTCCCAAAATTTGATATTTCCCACGAACTTTAAAAGTTGTGGGAAATACCATGAACTTTGATAAATGTGCAAGTTCATTGATTTTGGGGAATATGATTATAATTGTAGTTAGGATTCAAACGATAGCGTTTTGCTATTTTAAAAACGATGCATTTTGTCTTATTTACAGAGGTTATGAGTAGGACATTCGGCGAGCCACGTCACTTAAACTTGGCCGACAAATTAATTTCATGGGAAATCTACACATCATCTATCAAAGTTCATGGTATTTTCCACAACTTTTAAAGTTCGTGGGAATATACCAAATTTTGGGGAAAGTTCATGATTTTTAAGGCTATTCTCCCTTTATTATAAAACTAATATAAGTGAGATTCATATTCCACTAACTTTTTCAAACTCATTTGCCCTTACATTTCTTAAAACTCGTGTTAGAGTACACAATGTGGACTCCTATATTGCTTAGCCAATCTATTGACCGGATTCAATTTGATCGATTGAGCATCTACTAAAGGGAAAAAAAATGAAATTTTAAAACATATGAATAATACTCCCTCCGTCTGCAAATAGGAGTCCCGGTTCACTTTTACCATAAATGGTAATAGGGTCCCACCTTCTGAGAGGATATGGGCTATATTAGATTAATATGGATTAAATAATTATAGTTGGGCTACAATTATAATTAGTCCATAAGCCCAATAATCATGAAACCCTAATGACTCTTTGTCTATATAATGGTTATTTATTCTCCATTGTGGGAGAAGAGAAATATCGTAACATTAGAGAGAAAATACGTAAAGCTTTGTAGAGAATTCCTAGCTTTCTCTATAGAGCGATTGTACCGAGGAATTGTTCCTGCATCGGATCAGAATACACGTGGACCTCGATAGTAGTGGATTCAACTTGCATGACACAATCGTAGAAGAAAACACAACAACAAGTAAGATTTAGTTCCGTTGTGTATTACGTGTTCAACTTGCAATATGATTATGAATCTAGATCTGTTATTCTTGTCTGCAATTTCCGCTGCGCTCATTAGATGAATACAAGAATTCCTAACAGTGGTATCAGAGCTCAGGCTCGATTCATAATTATTTTGTTTGCAAATTATTTGTGGATTAACCGTGGTAATGTAATTGGATTTTAATTTACTTAATGCAATTGGATTTCAATTTACGT
Source organism: Salvia splendens (assembly GCF_004379255.2). Taxonomy (NCBI): domain Eukaryota; kingdom Viridiplantae; phylum Streptophyta; class Magnoliopsida; order Lamiales; family Lamiaceae; genus Salvia; species Salvia splendens. The sequence continues at coordinate 19,639,345 of NC_056052.1, forward strand.
AATGAGAAATTGGATTTCAAGTTTGAAAATTGAAATTAGATTTCAATTAAAATTTACGAAAAACTCTGCGCTGGTTTCTAAGAAATTAGATTTCTTAGTTGATGAGGATTTTGAATGTGAATTTAGTTTCTTAATAAACGAAAATTTAGATTTCGAATCAATTTCTGAAAACAATTCAACTTTCAAAATTTGGAATCTAAATTGGTTTTGAATTGGATTCCAAGTAAACTGAGAATTGAAAATTGTTCAAATTTGTCGAAATTAAAATTGAGAATAAGATGGTTTTGGAATCCAAAATTAACGAAACGACGGGAAAATTGAAATTGAATTTCAATTCAGTCAAATTACAATGAGTGGTTTTGGAAACCAAAACTGACCATAGCCATGACATTAGAACTTGGATTTGGAATTCAATGAATTGAAATTTGATTTCAATTGTATATACACCATCGAGGCAAACATGGATTAATGAAGTTGGGGCAACAAACATTCGACGAAAGCAACGAAAAATGGCGTGAAGGCAGCCCCATGGAGGGGCGAATGTTCTTTTCCCAGAACCCTAGCTGGTTTTGAAGATCCGGGTCGGATCCGAATCGTGGTTTTGGTCACTGTAAATCACATTATTAATTTAGAATTAATAATATTAATCAAGCCAATAAATTATTTACTATCATTATGTTGAATAATAGTAGTAAATGTGTTTTAATATTGTTTTAGAATTAATATTAAATATCTGTTTATATTAGTTTGGAATTAATATAGATTAGATGATAAATTTATTAATTGGATTATTGGATTAATGAGCAAGAATTTGTTAATATTATTATTTTGGAATAATAAATAATATATATGTGCTTGATGATGATTGGAGTTATTACTTGATTTACAAATTTATTAATTTAGAATTAATATAGATTGGATAAATTTCGTTAATTAGATTAACAAATTGGGACATAATTATCATCTAGAAATGATAATATATACTCCACAGCACAATATTAATTTGGAATTAGTATTAAATATGCATAATTATATTAATTTAGAATTAATATAATTAAATCCACATTTAATTAGTGAATAAAATTTGATTTTATTTGTTGAGCATTATTTGATATCTTATGTGATAAGCATGCTATTTGATTTTATGCTTATTTATTTCAACTATAGTAGTTAGAGACCGTTTATTGTCTGGGTAGGCGGCGCCCAGTATGTGTAGTCCGTGTTATACTATGTCTGGGTAGGCGGCGCCCAGTATTTGTAGTCCGTGTTATACTATGTCTGGGTAGGCGGCACCCAGTAATTGTTTGAAATTTAATATTGGATATTATATTCACAAAATTAGTATCACAAAATTATTCCCCACAAAATATAAGTCTTGTTTTGAAACAAACGCGTCGTCCATCACAATTGTTTGATGCTCCTAGCCTTTTCGACCACGAGTTTTACGCCCTCGCGTTTACTCTAAATCTACAAGGTTTAGGGTCATTCATAGATGCATGGTTGGCATCGTGTGATGGGGTTGACTTGCTTAAATTATTTTGAGTAGCCCTCGCAACCAGAATAATTTATGGACGTATATTAATTAGATTAATAAACCAAGAATTGTAAAATTGTTGTTACAATTGGTTTGGAGGCCTACGTGGTGATATTATTGTAGTCATCAGCCCTCGCAGAGGCTGCAATAATATAGACTTGGATCTTGGACCACTAAAATTTATATTAGATATAAATTCGTATTTTATGTTTGGGGGACATAATATATGTTAAAATTAGTGGGAGCTAATCAATACAATGAAACCTTGTTTGATTAGTGATGCGATTGTGATCTTTGTATGCTTTTCTAATTTGCTTTTCGTTTTATTTTCTGTTCAGATAATATGTCAAACTTATCTTATGAGTGTATGATGGAAACAAACAAATTGACTAGGTCAAATTTCACGGAGTGGCAGAGAGACTGCCCAAAACTCAAGGCACAAGGTGCAATGAGTGGGAGCTCAGCTATGTTTGTCATTGAGATAAATATGTCTATGAATAACTCACAATCCTGGGTATTGGATACCGCTTGTGGTTCACACATTTGTAATAATGTGCAAGGTTTAATTGACAACAGGAAAGTGAGGCCTGGGGAAGTAGACCTACGTGTTGGAAATGGAGCAAAAGTTGCTGCCGAATGCGTGAGAACTTATAGATTAGATCTTCCCTCAGGACATAGACTAGATTTACATAATTGTTATTTCGTTCCAGTTATTTCAAAGAATATTATTTCCATTCCGATGTTGGACATCGAAGGTTTTTCCTTCCATTTTGCAAACAGCAGGTGCTCGTTTTCTAATAATGGATTGTTTTATGGAAATACCTCTTTAGAGAATGGATTATATATGCTTGAATGCAAACGGGATATTCTCAATGTGCAAAATAAAAGACTTAAGCTATGTAATACGGATAATGCTACTTATCTTTGGCATTGTAGACTTGGTCATATCAATGAGAAAAGGATAGCGAGATTGAGAAAGTTAGACTATCTAAATTCATTTGATTTTGAATCATATGGTGCTTGTGAATTCTGTCTCAAAGGAAAGATGACTAATAAGCCACTTTCTGGGAAAGGGGTGCGTGCTAATGATGTGCTAGAGTTGATCCACACAGATGTGTGCGGACCGTTTCCAACTCAAGCAAAAGGTGGTAATTCGTACTTCATTACTTTCACTGATGATTTGACAAGGTATGGATATGGGTATCTTATGAAACACAAATCTGAGGCCTTTGAGAAATTTATAGAGTTTAAGTGTGAAGTTGAGAAACAACTTGGGAAAAGTATAAAAACTCTTCGATCAGATCGAGGAGGGGAATACTTGAGCCGAGAATTTCTTGATTACTTGAAATCGCATGGAATTCAGTCGGACTGGACACTTCCTGGTACACCACAAATGAATGGAGTATCTGAAAGGAGAAACCGAACATTATTAGATATGGTTGATCCATGATGCGTTTAGCTAGTCTTCCTTTATTTCTCTGGGGTCATACTTTATTGACTGCTATTTACATTCTGAATAGAGTTCCATCTAAATCAGTTGAGAAAACACCATATGAGTTATGGTATGGCAAAAAGCCTTGTCTTAACTATATGCGGACCTGGGGTTGTCCAGCTTTTGTTAAGAAACAAATGACTGATAAGTTGGAATCTAAAAGTGAGAAGTGTTACTTTGTGGGATATCCTAAACAAACTAGGGGATACGATTTCTACTGTCCTGAAAATCACAAAGTGATAACATCAAGGAATGTGACGTTCCTTGAAGACAGTTATGTCTGCAAGGAACAAGGTCAAAATACAGTAGATCTTGAAGAAATTCAAGAACCACAAGTTAACAATGAGGATGATGTATTGTCAAATGGTTTGAACAATAACTCAGTGGGAGTTTTTGATGATCTATTGGGAGGGGAAAATACTATTAGAGGAGACCTTAGAGAGACTCTCGAAGAACCTCTTCAAGACAATGAGATGCATCAAATACAAGATGATACAATAGTTGCATCACCTCTACCTCAAGAAGATCATAGTGATATTCCTGGGCCTACTCACAATCAGAATGAACAGCCCAAGCCAGAAGAAAACCAACTCAATAGGCCTAGAAGGATTCGTCGTGCACCTGAGAGACTGAATCTAATGGTTGAGAACCAAGATGATGAAGTTGATTTAGATGATGATGAGCCTAAGACCTATACCGAGGCGGTGTCGGACACCGATCGAGAGAAGTGGCTTGAAGCCTTGATATCTGAAATGGACTCGATGTACTTCAACTTAGTCTGGGAACTAGTTGACTTGCCAGATGGGGTTTACCCCATAGGTTGCAAATAGATCTTCAAAAAGAAGAGAGATGCAGATGACAAAGTACAAACCTACAAGGCTAGGTTAGTGGCAAATGGTTATAGTCAACGCGAAGGCATTGACTATGATGAAACCTTTTCGCCAGTTGCTAAAATCAAGTCCATTAGGATATTACTTGCAATTGCTGCATACTACAATTTTGACATTTGGCAAATGGATGTCAAAACCGCATTTCTCAATGGAGAATTAGAAGGTGATGTCTACATGACGCAGCCTGAAGGTTTTGTATCGAAAGAAATGCCGAATGCAGTGCGCAAGCTAAAGAATTCCATCTATGGACTTAAGCAAGCTTCGAGGAGTTGGAATATTTGTTTTGACAGAACAATCAAATCGTTTGGTTTCGTCAGAAGCAAAGAGGATCCATGTGTTTATAGTAAACGCGAGAATGGTAACGTTGTCTTCCTTATCATATATGTTGATGACATCTTGATTATGGGCAGCGATCATTCCATGATGCAATCCGTGAAAGAGTGGTTGTCTAGTTCCTTTATGATGAAGGATCTAGGTGATGCTTCCTATATCCTTGGAATTAAGATCTATCGAGATAGACCAAATAGGATATTAGGATTATCACAATCCACTTACATAGACAAGTTGCTAAGGCGCTTCTCAATGGAGAATTCTAATAAAGGTTTTCTTGCTAATGGGACATGGCATTGTATTGTCAAAGAAGGATTGTCCTTCTAATGACAAAGAAAGAGACAACATGAAAAGGATCATGTATGCTTCGGCTATAAGATCTATTATGTATGCCATGATCTCTACTAGGCTAGATGTGGCCTGTGCGCTTAGCATGACAGGCAGATTACAGCAAAATCCCGGTGAGGAACATTGGAAAACTGTTAAGACTATTCTTAAGTACCTTAGAAGGACTAAAGAATATTTCTTAGTCTATGGTGGACAACCAGAGTTATCAGTTACTGGGTACACTGATGCTAGTTTCCAAACAGACCATGACGACAATAAGTCTCAGTCTGGATATGTTTTTGTCCTCAATGGTGGAGCAGTGAGTTGGAATAGTTCCAAACAAGGTACAACTGCCGATTCCACCATCGAAGCCGAGTATATTGCTGCATCTGAAGCTGCCAAAGAAGCTGTTGCTTTGTTAGAGTTCGTTAAAGAACTGGGTGTCATTCCGAGTGCTAATAGTGCAATACCTTTGTATTGTGACAACACTGGTGCTGTTGCGCAAGCAAAAGAACCCAGCGCTACGAACAGGAACAAGCATGTTCCCAAAAGATATCATCTGATCAGAGAAATAATTGAAAGAGGCGACATAAAATTAGAAAGAGTACCCACTGATGATAACTTGGCTGATCCTTTCACCAAACCGTTATGTATAGCAAAACAAAACAAGCACTTTGAGAGCTTAGGTGTTAAGCATGTTGGTGGATGGCTCTGAATCAGTGGGAGTTACAGTTTTATATGTCGTAGAAACTTTTTGTGTTGAGACAATATTACTTGATCACATTATATGAAAATTTTATTTTCTATGGGTTTTGTGCACTTATTCGAATAATTGTTTAAAATGTTTGCATTTATTCTAAATATTTGTTCCCTTGAATTATGACTGTCGTTAATGGAGTGAGACATTAATGATATAGTATAATTCTAAAATAGCCCTAACCAATGATCATAAAGAATGGGATATTGATGATATGTTATAGGTTAGCATAGGGTTTGCATCACATTCTTCGAGAATGTAGTTGTTCTCACAACTATGAGATATTAGATACTCGTGATGGACACATGGTATACTTTGGAGAGTATTGGTATACCCTACTATTAAACTGTTTTGTTGAGTGTCTACAGTTTATTAGTACATGAAGTATGTAATAGTCCTTGGATCTGAGGTCATTACACATTTTGTTTGTTGAGTGGTGTGCTTTGACCTTGTACAACGCTTTGCCTCCCCTCGGAGGATTAAGACACGGACTTGTGTTGGGTACATCATAAGATAAATGCAAATGGTAGTTGAGCCAAGAATGAGATTCATTCCTCGATTAGAATTTCGAGAGAACACTCAAATTCTCTATATTACTTGACCATTAAGTCATTGGCCAATGCAAAGATATATTCAATTAAAGTAATTGAATATGATCGAATGGGTCATTTAATAAAGATGAGATAAAGTGATTGAGCTATTTGGATGACATATGACAAATCTTAGGCTCAATCGGGTGGTTCGTGAATGAAAGGATATTACTATAAACTTTGTGTAAAGGCTTGTTTACCGAATTCACGTAAACGTCCTTCATATATCGAGCTACGCTGCCAACGCAGTCTAGGAGTTTTGTGCAGACTTCGATTAGATCGTCGTCGATAATGATGGCCTAAAGGGTCACACTATAAGTGTATTTTGATCCGCTCAAGGGTACAAAGTTGGAACTGCGTATTATATCTAATGCTAGTCCAAGTGGGAGATTGAAAGGATATGGGCTAGATTAGATTAATATGGATTAAATAATTATAGTTGGGCTACAATTATAATTAGTCCATAAGCCCAATAATCATGAAACCCTAATGACTCTTTGTCTATATAATGGTTATTTATTCTCCATTGTGGGAGAAGAGAAATATCGTAACATTAGAGAGAAAATACGTAAAGCTTTGTAGAGAATTTCTAGCTTTCTCTATAGAGCGATTGTACCGAGGAATTGTTCATGCATCGGATCAGAATACACGTGGACCTCGATAGTAGTGGATTCAACTTGCATGAAACAATCGTAGAAGAAAACACAACAACAAGTAAGATTTAGTTCCGTTGTGTATTACGTGTTCAACTTGCAATATGATTATGAATCTAGATCTGTTATTCTTGTCTGCAATTTCCGCTGCGCTCATTAGATGAATACAAGAATTCCTAACACCTTCCACTAACTCATTCCACTCACATTTTATTTAAAACTAATATATACAAGTGAGACCCCTATTCCACTAACTTTTTTCCACCCATTTTTCTTAACATTTCTTAAAACTCGTGCCGCCAAAAAGTGGGACTCTTAATGGTAGACGGAGGGAGTACTATAATATGTTTGCGAGATATTGTTGCCTTATACTATTCCCTCCAAAGTCCAAACCCACCACCCCAAGTCTCAATCTAGCTGGCTCTACTGTTACGTTGTTGAGCTCCAATAATAAAATGCAAGACGAAGGTTGATATTTAATCTTACAAATCCAAACAGTATTTCTAGAGACACCTGAGGGAACTGTTCCCATTTTCATAATTTATTTATTTATTTACTTTTTTGTGATCATAAGAGTGAATACATTTGGCTTGTGCCTAAGCCAGTACTTCCCCATCATGTTTATTGATTAGTTCAATTTGTGTGTGATGAAGATAGGTTCACAATTGATTGAGGCAATAATGGGAATATCAATCTATTCATGTTAGACTACAACTGCGTACGGATAATTTCATGGTCTTACACCACAACACTTGTCTCAACTTTGTCGAATCTTATTATATGTCTTTTTATATATCATCCTGCATTTCTATTTGTGAAGAGACACTTATGGCTACCTAGGTGATTATCAAAAACTATCCCCACCACATAATACTAACTATTATTACAAATTAAAGAGAGGTTTAGCTAATTTGTGTTTCTTAAAACTGAAAAAAGACATTGTACGTGTAATATTATGATTATAAAGGATAATAATGTAAAAAAGAATAATGTTTAAATTTACTTCTTCATCTAAGCTTAAAGTTTTGAATTTATATAAGGTATACTCACGAATTTATGCAACTTGTTTATCTTTCTTAATATTTAGAAAAGATATTAATAATATTCTGTCTATGTTTTTATTAATTAGAATTTAATTTTAAAATTTTCAGTAGTCATATTTTAGCAAGCTGACCCAATTATTTTAATCTTTGCTGGATATGATTTGCAGGGGAGGTTGACAGCCGCACTTTGATAATTAAATATCTCATAGTGATAATTTATTGAAGTTGTAATGTCATCGCATATGATTGTTATTCTGGTCTTCATCGATAAGGTTGGTCCCAAATTAAATGTAAAAGTAATAATGCATAAACAGAAATTGGAAATCCAATTGTGGACCAACGAAATAATTATTTGTAACGTCAATTTTCTCAAATAGTGAGGAAGTTTAAACAGAACAAATGTCTATAACTCAAATGCATGCACATTGCACACACGAACACGCACGAGCACCACTCGCGGGCATATTATGATTATTATCAAGTGGTAAGTGCTAAGTACACAAAATGATAAAGTAAAACTAAATTACTTCATTTGTCCACAAATAATAGTGTTTACCATGGACAACATGAGTTTTTCGTTCATTAAAATTAGTTTTAGTACGTGGACGACACAAGTTTTAATACTATAAAATAGATAAAATAAGAGAGAAATTGAGAGAAAATGTGATTGAAGTATTATTAATGGAAAATGATACTTACCATAAATGAAACGACACGACATGAACACACACAAAGTTAATGAGTTTGGTCCAAGTCTTATTGGGTTTGGATTCTTATCAGATCGACCCAATAAAAATCCGATGTTAGGTTCGGATTACCCGTAAAGAAACAAAATTATTATTTTAATTATTTTAAAAAATATTATACTTTAATATTATTTAAATTTAAATTGTGATGAAGTATTAATCTTGTTATAACAGATTTTAATTGTGTAACATCAGGTTTTAATCGGATAATATCATATTCAGGTCATTGTCATATCGTATCATGTCAAACTAAATTGTATCGTAACATACTAATGTTAATGGTAAGGTGATAATTTTTGACATGACACAAGAACACGTACGAAGTTAATGTCTTGGAACCCAATAAGAACCCGATGATTTCAGGTTGGATTAGGGTTTTGATTTTGTTGGGTTAAATCGGTATTAGGTTAACTCGATAACTACCTAACCTGCATGATTTATTAGCAGTAATGTGAAGTACATTTACACGGAAGCTAATGCTGCTGCTGATTTTCTAGCTCATTGGTCGACAAGGATGTCACTTGAGCTGGACATTCTTTATTCTCTTCCTAGAGGACTACTTAACATTCTCTATTAGAAAAGCTCGAAAACTCCAAGACTATATGCCTATACTAAAGTTTGTCTCTCTTCTATTTGTAATATTAAAAAAAAAGTGGCGACATGTATTCTTTAGGGGTATTTTTGTTAAAAAATGCAAAAATCGATTATATTTTACTCCTTCTATCTCACAAAAATATATGTACTTTTAATTTTCATTTGTCCAATAAAAATATGAACATTTTCATTTATGGAAAATCATCACTATTTATTATCCCTATACATCAAGTTATTTACCACTTATACCATCAATAAATACTAATAATAATGTGGGTTCCACTATCCACTAACACTACTTTAAATACCATTCTCTTCTTCTCTTTACTTTACCAATTTTATCTTAATTCTCATCTCATATCATATGTTAAAATTTTTATAGGATGGATGATGGAGTATTAAAACTAATTAGATGGCTATTAATTGTGACTTCCATTTTAACCATTTCAAAATTTTCCTCTATTATAACAATTAAACACTTCCATTTTTTTCTAATCATTGATATTTAACGTGACATACTCCATTCAATGAGATGGCAATATGTTAGACACCTAAATTTACATGTGCCATAGCCACATAATTCAAATTACTATCATCTTTTTTTAAAGAGTGAACTACATAAAATGTCCCTGACGTTTCCATTTGTTTCACTCCACACCACTAACTTTTTAAAATATCGCCACAAGTCTCTGGCCTTTAACATAATCACGTATCGTATATTTGTAGTCATTTTTCGGACTATAATACCCTTATGCCTTGCAGGGCATTTTAGACAAATTACCAACCCTTGCCAGCCTATTCTGCACTTTTGCAGACATTTAGTAGGTCCTATTTTGCACTTTTATCAAATCAGCAGTATGTTATCTAATAATTGATATTCATTATTACATATTGTTGGAATTTGTTCTCCTAATTAGAGACCCTAGCTGTTTGGTGGGATTTAGTAAATGTCGGGACTCCAATGGGAAAAGGACCCGATGAGAAAATATCGATGGCATTTCTTCAATTTGATTAGAATTTTAAAAACAACACCAAACTTTTGAATTCTTATTTCACATATTTTAATCCCAAAAGTAAATTATTGTTTGCCATGAGGAAATTTAGTACAGCTATAAAAACTACAGGATCTCTGTTATATTTTAGATTTTATCAAATTAATAGTAGCTCGATTTCCATTTTATTATTTTTCCAATAATTATACAGCTACCGTTTTTAGACAGTGAAGAAAATACATTTAACCATTAAAATATGTATTAATTCATCACGAGCTATAGGCGGCCTATCCATCAATTGATAATTCAAATTGCAAAGCTTAATTTAATTTCAGCTCCACCTAAAAAGAATAATTCTCTTTTTTTCATTAATTAAAATATACTACTTGCTTATTTTTTTCAATTTTACTAATTTTACGTTAGAATTTGTGATGAGTCAGTAAGTGTATCATAATTCAACAGGAAACAGTAAATCAATAAATTTAGGGAGAAAACAACAAATAGTATTTGGCCTCAGAAGTGATGTGGCCAATAGTTTTAGGGAGAATTGGTATGCTGCGGGCAACAGTAAATCATGCTCAGATAATTTATCCACACGGCCACACCTAAATACTTTGAATATAAAATAATTCCATTAATTTTTCATTATTATTATTGTTATCATTCAATTTTACAAAATTATAAATTTACGGTTTATATTTTCAAATAGTTTTTATCCCACATTATCTCGTTAATTATAGGTGACTAAGCACTTTATTAATTAAATGGGATAAAGAAAATAAAAAAGGCAAACGATATTAAAAATCACTAGAAATGGATTGTTACGTACCTGGACTATAAATACCATATTAATTAGTATAAATACCATACCCATATCCTTTTTTAAATATTGAAGAATATATCCAAATTAATTGGTGATATTAAAACTATCCCATACTTCAAAAACTACATTGGATGATTCTTATATGTATTGACCATATTTTCTAGGAGTATGTTGTTTTAATTATAAACCATATTTATTTTAATTAATTAAAATACAATGTTATAAATAAAAAAGAATATGGGACACGGCTGCAAAGTGAAAATTTTGAAATGTATTTGTTAAATCACAAATGGAGTCTAGTATAGGTGGCAGCCGCTGACGCACAGTCATCATGACTGACGGCTGACGCATAGCCGTCAAATCGCCACTGCAGAATCAATGTGGTATGACCATAATGCCCTTTTAGGGCTGAAGGGTGTTTTAGTCCGAAAAAACCTGATACATGATTATGTTAAAGGCCAGAGACTTGTGGCGATATTTTTAAAAGTCAGGGGTGTGGAGTGAAACAAATGGAAACGTCAGGGTCATTTTATGTAGTTCACTCTTTTTTAAATGCAGATTCTCAAGCAGCTCGTTATATTATTGTTGTCATCATTGGAACTTTTCTCGTCTTCCAAACAAGCAAAGGCAAGTCTTCTCTCTTGAAATGGGGCGCCTTTTGCAAAGTTTGATAGGAAGATTTGGATGTCACTGTTCTTTGTCATTACATGGTCCATTTGGAATATTCGGAATAATGTAGTCTTTCAAGGCTTGAATCCGAATTGAGATTCTGAAAAGGGGAATTTTTTCTAGCAACTTGGCTTGTGGACTCGGGGTTGGTGCCATGATTTACCCTTCTCTCCAGAACAAGCTCTTGAAAAGTTAAATGATTTGAGGAGATGGTCAGATAAAAGATAGGACTCATATCTCGGACGAACTGGGGAATTGTCTTCAGGTTTGACAGCTTTATTCTTGAGTGGGTTTGTGCTGGTGTTGGTCTGTTTTGTCACTTTTGTAGGTTGTTGTTAGGAAATTAGTGGGTGGCCTTGTCTTTGTTGGTTTGTTTTTGCTCTAGCTGCTTAGCTTTTGTTTTTCTATGTTCTGTGTACCAGATTTGGCTTGCCTCCCTTTTAGGCTAGAGCATTTTTTATTTATTAAAAAAAATACTCCATCCGTCCCATTTTACTTGCATTATTCTATTTCGGCTCGTCACAAACTACTTACGCTTTTATAGTCTAAGTTAGAATTAATGTATTTAATTAATATATTAGATTAAGTTAAGAGCTCATTTATTAAGTGATGTCTCATTAAACTTAAAATTCTAATTTAATTACATTAAAAAATCAATCTCAAATTTACGACCTAAAAGGAAAAGTGCGAGTGACATGGGACGGAATGAGTACGTCAAATTTTGAGATCGAGAAAAAATGAGGGTGTTTTAATGTACTACAAAAACAATCTAAACAAATGTAAATCCAAGATGGTATAGTTACACGAAATATTGCAAATGGAATGGCATTCTCTATTCACTTGGTTAAAAATATTTGTGTATGAATAATAAAATAGGTAGGTGGCGGACCCATACCCGATCACGATATGGCCTCGTCCATGATATTCACACCTACTTGTCCCTACCAATTACAATTATTATTTCAAAAGTTGGATTTACATTTTGGTATGTTTCCGATGTCTGGCGGGGACAAATGGCATGTTCGGATCCGTTGTTGACTCATACATTTCTTATTGTATTCTTTTATTATGTTACGATATATGTCTGAATTAGATCGCATCCACTTTTTTTCTCATGCAATTCAAGTATCATAAGTGATAAACTTTCCACAAAAGAGCAATCACAAAAGTCCTATCGATGAATATGAGGATATTCAAACGAAAATATATGTATGAAGTTTGCTGTTTGATTTGGGTCCGTTAGTAATGTTAGAAAAGTGAAACGTGACAAGCTATTAAGTATTAACTAGTTAGCTACATAGATGTCACATGCTATATATATTTGTTAAGTCAATTCACTGTACTAATGTTTTTACTTTCATGGATAAAAAGTGGTTGATGTTTGATATTTAAATATTTCGATAATCGGACGAGGTTGGATACTCCACATGCCATTGTGTTCAACTTTTGTAAGGGGGACATAAATTACTTCCTCCATCCCCGATTAAGAGTCACTATTTTCCATTTCGGTCCGTCCTCCATTAAGAGTCACTCTTCCTACTTACCATATTTGGACATCAAAAATACTCTTATTGTTGGCAAAATTTACACAAAATGCCATTATTTACATTTAAAAAAAAAGAAATGCAATTTATTTTTTGCAGTCAACTCTCTCATTCACTCTCCCTCACTCTCGATTCTCTCTCTCATTCACTCTCTCGCACTCTCGATTCTCTCTCATTCATTCTCTCACTCTCGATTCCTCCGCCTCACTCACTCTCCCCCTCCGCCTCCCTCCGAATCGATGGACACTATCGTCCCTGAAACACCGACCGACTGGGTTGACGACGACGAAATTGGTCGTCGGTCCGTGGTTCACGGTGTTCCACCGTTCATAGGCGACGACGGGCTGAAGGTCCTATACCCCCCGATTTGTTCTTTTACGGATCTGAAACTGAAGCTCCGTACAAGGGTTTGAACGGATCTGAAACTGAAGATCCGTCCAAGGCTCTCGACGGATCTGAAACTGAAGCTCCGGCTAAGGGTTTCGACGGATCTGAAACTGCAGATCCGCCCAAGGGCTTCTACGGTTCTGAAACTCTACCTCCGTCCCCATTAATCGACGGATCTGAAACTTTACCTCCGACTGTGGTGTTTGACGAATCTGAAACTCAGCCTCCGTCGCAGCCGTTTGACTGGTCGGAGACCAAGCCTCCTTCACGTCCTGTTAATTGGGGGGAAAGTGAAACACCTTCCATTGGTTTGGATGACATCGAGGAAGGCATGGCCGCAGCAATGCAGCCGGTGGTGGAGCCAAACAGGGAGTACACCGACAATGAAAAAGCAATGCTATTCATCATGTTTTCTTGCCTCAAGGACCTCATCTAATTTGTGAGTTTCTTTCTGATTCAAAGCCACCCCCTTTTTAGTGTTTGGAGGCTTCTGATTTAAGGAAAATGCAGCCTATTTCTGATGTACTCCATGTTTATGTGCATTGCTCTATGTTTATGTGATATTGCTCCATGTTTATGTGATATTGAGGCAGTGGGAATTGATGATGAATGTTTATGTGATACTGAGGCAGTGGGAATCGATGATGAATGTTTATGTGCATTACTGTGGCTGTTGTAAGTGTAATGTGTTGCCCCTATGCCTTGTGTTGTTGTCCATATGCCCTGTAATGAAGCTTTTCCGAGGGAAAGCTCAGTCTCCCCTGTGTATGGTTTGGAGGCTGTGTTAGAGTCCTCTGAGGTCCCTATGCATTGTGTTGTTGTCCATATGCCCTGTGATGAAGCTTTTCTGAGTACTTAGCTCAGCCACCCATGTGTATGGTTTGGAGGCTGTGTTAGTGTCCTCTGAGGTCCCTATGCATTGTGTTGTTGTCCATATGCCCTGTGATGAAGCTTTTCTGAGGGAAATGTAAAATAAGCCACCCCCATTGAATCTTCCAAATTCTCAGTGCTGTCCTTTTATGGATGTTGAATCTTTTGACTGCCTCTGTAAAGGAACCTCTTGGCAGCACTCCAGCTTTACTTTGCTGTAGAAGAAACTACACAATGAGGTTTTTTTCTTGGCTGTTCAATGCTAATGAGACCCACTGCCTTCCACCCTGCCCCTGCTCCTGATGCTCCTGCTCATGGTATAACTCTCGGACCACCTCAAGCTCCATTGTCCAGTGATGAAGATTTTCTGAGGGTAGTTCACTTTAAATAGGTTTTCCTTTTTTTGTTTTGGTTGGTGGAAGTAAATGAAGTAGAAATGAATGTATTTATAGGAGTTGGTGGACTTTGAAATTCCTTGTAAATGTTCCCTCCTTGGTTGTACAAAATCCCTCCATGGAATGAAATTGGCATTCCCTCCTTATTTTTTGGCAGGAGTTTGAATTTGAACCCTTTTTTCAATCATCTTCTCTCTTCATTTCAATGGTAGTGTTTCCATTCAATTTTGCTAACACCAAGTTTAATTAATCAAGTATAATCAATGGAATTTATTTAATCACTACAACCATTATCTAATCCTCCAAAATTTATTTGCACATTGAATAGTTCAAACAAATTTATTACACAAAAAGTCAAAGAGGTCCCACATTTCACTGCCTAACTTCATTTATTACACCACACATTCAAACACTTCCTTGTAGACGGAGGGAGTATTATACTATTTATTAGTATTAGTATTTAATATTTTCTCCATTCATAAAATTGTTTCCGAGTTTGAATTAATCGTAGTAAGGCTAAATAAATGGAAAACGTTTGAGCAAATGAAAAAAATGTAGATAATTGAAGAAAGATCAATAAGAAACAAAATTGAATATGTGTGCAATTTTTGGGGATGTTAAGCTGTGAAAACTTTGTGCGCAATTTTTGAGCTTTAAGAGATGTTGTTATGGGATGTATTAGTTTTTTTATTTGGTGGAATTAGTTACAATCCAAATATTAAATCTTACCTTAATCGAAAAGCCATTATAATCATAATAAAGACCTTGTGATTTGTGCATTGATGTTAGCTTTTGTTGATAGTTTTGTTTGGGTTTAGTAGTAAGACCAAATAGATTTAAAGTATAGAATAGTGGGGTCTCTTTATGATTTAGCAACGATGGCTAGGAAAACTAGAGTCATACACTTTAAATGATAAAAGATAATATGATTCTTTTTTGTTGGTGTACTGATTGATTAAATTGGTCTTATTTTATGATTATATCTGATGAAAGTGTTTTTCCAAATGAAATTCATCTGGAGCTTTGAAATCAGATGCGAGATCGACTTATTCAACGAAATCATGATGGTAGAACATAAATAACGTTAATTTGTCTAAGTCCACAATAAATGATTTTATTTATCATGAGGAGAAGCTGTACAAAATTTTATTTAATTTATTCCATCTACATATAGGCTGTCCCATTTAATTTCTACTTCTACACTACGATCAAATATTGCTGTCGAGCTTCAATCCTAATCTCCTCTTTCATTTTCCTAATAAACTCATCAAACTTCTTGTTCAACTCCTCCGTGCTAACTCTCATATCGCTCACCACCGAAGCCGACTCCTCTACGCCTTCACTTTCTTCATCGTCTTCGTCTCCATCTTCATCTTCGTTCCGATCTTCACACACCATTTCAGTCTCTATGATCTCATCCGCTGCATTCTGAGAGGCGCGGTCGTCTTGAACCTTTACCTCGATCTCCTCTATAACTACAGAGGCATTCGACGAATTGTGATCATATTCGACGTTAAAAAAACAATCTTCGCGGTCGAAATTGTCTCGGGCTGAGGTGTTGAGGTTGACGTTGAGGTTTTTGGCCAAAAATGCGAGGATGCCGTTGAAGAGTAAAAACATGCATTTTCTCTCACTCAGAGATGGAAATATGGAGGAGTAGTAGAACTGAAATATTATGGAAAATAGTGAGAAATAGGAAACTAGGAAAGAAATTATGGAAATTGGGACAAGAAATTGAAGTGTTTTTTTGAGATAGAAATTGTTAGTTTGGTTGGTTGGCTTATCAATGATATAGTAGTAGTTTGCATCCTTGTGGTTCTGGGCCATCTCTCTCCCAATTAGTTTGTTTTTTCAGTGGTAGGGTTGGGAGAAAGAAATTGGGGTTAGTTTGAATAATTGGTGGTGGAGACAAGGGAGAAAAGCTAAAGGGGTATATATAGCACAAGAGTGGCCATAATTATTGGGGAC
Organism: Salvia splendens; assembly: GCF_004379255.2. NCBI lineage: Eukaryota > Viridiplantae > Streptophyta > Magnoliopsida > Lamiales > Lamiaceae > Salvia > Salvia splendens. Next base: position 19,655,949 of record NC_056052.1, read on the forward strand.
TGGATTTTTCCATGGATCAATATGATTGATTGTAGCATGCATGTGCGAGTTTAGATATTATGATTCTAGTAGCTTTACCTCCATGATTGATAGGCAATGGCCAAGATTGAAACTTGAAGAAAATTTAAAATAAAAGATGATTTACTTTAGTTACTTTAAAGTAAAATTGGTGTTTCACTATGAGAAATATATAAGGTTGGTTAAAATAAATATGCTATTAATATTAGAACATGATAATAGTAAGTATATACTTCGTTCGTGTCAAGTTAGTTGAGTTGTATTCGGTTTCGAATTGTCCCAAATTAGTTGAGTCATTTCATTTTATGACAAAAACAAAATATATAGTAAATTACTTCTCATGTCCCTCATTACGTGTCCCACTTTGATCCGTCACGGATTTTAATGGAAAGGAAAGTAGGCTGAAAAAGTTAATGGTATGTGAATTTTATTTTTATATATTAATTTCATAATAAAATATGAGTAAAATGAATCAGTGGAATGTGGGGTCCAGTACCAAAAATAGTTAAATGAAGTGGGACAATTAATAACAGACGAACCAAAATGAAAAACTGACACATAAATGGGGACCGGGTGGAGTACTTTATTGTCTCTCTTAATATACTATCTCCTTATCTCTTACTTTATTCTATTTCTTATTTTGTTTTTATCAGTATTTAACTAATTAACCAAATAAAAATTTCTTAAATTTCGTACCTAAAAAAATGTCTCAATTAACGTGGGATGGAAGATATACTATACATTTTTAGAGAAAAGCATACTAGAAAGAATAAAATTTAGGAAGTACATTACATATATATACAGTATGTGGTAAATATTTAGAGTTCGGACCAACCGGAGCCTTCCCTTTCGCTTATCTTTTCACCGCCGTTGCCCTAGTCCCCATTGGACGGCTTTGAATGTTAGGAGATGAGGCAGATTCATTTCCCGTCATGTGAAGGTGAATTGATTCACCTTCCACGCTCGTGGAATAGCCACTGAAAACCGAGACATTGGTTGTCTTCAGTGCCTCAGCCTCATCGCTGAATTTGGGGCTCTTTGAAAATCATGTTCCCCTCCTGGTAGAAGAGGTCCTTCGCCTTTAAGACAATGTCGACAATAATGTGGCCACTAGGTCACGTCTTCTTGTGATAGTGTTTATAGGTGACATCCTAGGATGATGATCATGGATTCATGAACACCATTTCAGGCTGGTATTGCAAATATGGAGAGACAAGTTGTTATATACTAAGCTTACTAAAGGTGCGTTATGGTTATTAGAGGTTGCTTTTTTGGGTTATACTCCCTTCGTCCCACTTTTGGTGTAACGTCCCACTTTTTGAACCCTATTTCTTTTTTGCATTTAATGCCGTGAAGTTCATGAATTAAATATCGAGTGGAATTGATCACGTGACTTGGCTTTTTGAGTAATTGATGATTTATGATAATTATTATTCGGATATTTAGAATTCTTGGCAAGACACGAGAACTTGTTTTATGGGTTAAAATCACGATGGTGAATCACAATGTGAACTTACATAATTTCCTCCCATTAGAAATATTTATTAGACTCAATTTCATGTTGGATCCGATGAATTAAATAATCTATAAAAATTCAATCTTGTGAAAAGTAAATAGTGGGCTACACAATTTATATAAATTACAAAAAGGCTTGAGCCCAATCTAACGTTATTTAAATCATATCCCTAGCCCAACTCCCAATTCCTCCCTCCCAACTTTTTCACGCCAAAATCAATTTCTCCTCCTCTATTTCACGCGCTGCACCTTATTCTGCAAAATCTCATTCCAAAACCAATGAAGTCTCCTTTTTATTTAGCAATCAAATACCAAATTTCCTCCCTCCCACGTCACGCTCCTTCTCCTCTGCAATCTGCAAGGAAATCTTTCCAAAAAAAATTTAGACCACAATCAATTAAAATCAACCTCCAAAATTTACTCACTCAATTATACACCCACATTGAACGGTATATTAACCTCCATATCCTAATCTTTCCGCCTCACACAATTTGTGCAGTAACTCTTAATTCACTTTTTGTTGGAAGGTGAAGCTAAATGTATGGAAGAATTGTGTTGTTTGGAACCAACCATTGCAACGGTTGAAGTAACAATGGCTTGATCAAGCAACAGCATGGCTTGATCAAGCAACGACAACTGACCTAGCGGTTGAAGGTAACGATTGACCAAGCGTTGCATCAGTTCGGAACGGTCGCAAGACGCGCAGCAGTTATGCGTGACACTCTATATAAAGGAATGACCGAGTAACAACAAATACATCGAGATCTGAATAGCGAGATTGAGACTGTTCATTATTACAAGAGATACACTATCTTTGTGAGATTCACATCGTTATCGGCTGTGATTGTCGAGGGAAAAAAATTTGTATGTGAGTTTGAGTGTTCTTGATCGTGTCGATCAAGTGTTGACTCTTGTAATCACTTTCTGAGTGTTTGAATAAAATTCTGGGATCATCTTCTCAGTGAATGTAGGTCATTCGACTAAACAACGTAAATATTTGCGTATTGTGCATTCCATTTCTGCTATCTTCGGATCTTATATATATTGAAGTTGATTCACAAATTGGCACCGTCTGTGGGAAGCGCATCTGAAGAAGTCTACTGACTGCGATGTCGACAGCAAAATTTGAAATGGAAAAGTTCAATGGAAAGAACGATTTTGGATTGTGGAAACTCAAAATGAAGGGGATGATGATGCAGAATGGGCTTTGGGAAATCTTGAATGGGGACAATGATCCCGTAGCTCAAGAAGGAGATGAAAAGACTGCGGCAAGGAATCAAGAACTCCAAGATAAAGCATATAGCACACTCATTCTCAGTTTGAATGACCGGGTGCTAAGAGAAGTGTCGAAGGAGGAAACGGCTGCCGGGGTTTGGGCTAAACTTGAATCAATCTACATGACCAAGTCACTGGCAAATAGGCTCCATTTGAAGCAGAAATTATTCACATTCAAGATTTTGGAAACCTAAAGCATTCTTGAACAGTTAGAAGATTTCGGCAAATGTGTTGACGACTTGGAGGCGATCGAGGAGGAGTTGAAAGATGAGGATAAAGCCTTGATGCTCCTCAATTCTCTGCCCGGATGCTATGAGCAATTCAAAGATGCAATTCTCCTGGGAAGGAACTCCAAGGTCACATATGAGGGAGTCTACTCAGCTCTGAATCTCAAGGAGGCTCAAAAGCAGGGGCTGAGACCCCTTGATCAAGTTGCTGAAAGTCTGGGTATAAAAGCTGTTTCCAGAAGGGCTGGAAAGAAAAAGAAGCAGCAATCTTGGAAGTACAAGCAGAGTGAAGGAAAGGAGACTAGGTCTTGTCACTACTGCAAGAAACTAGGACACATAAAAAAGGACTGCTATGCATGGAAGCGAAAGTAAGCAGATGCTCAGAAGCCAGTTAATCAAGCAGAAGTGGTTGAGGATTTTGAAAATGGCCAGATTATGAATATAACAGAAAGATCCGTGATAGATTGCTGGATCATGGATTCTGGTTGTAGTTTTCATATGACATCCAACAAAAGCTAGTTCACAAAGATTGATGCTGCGGAAGGATCAGTAATCCTGGGAAATGACCATACTTGTGAAGTAAATGGATTGGGATCAGTCAGGCTGAGGATGTTCGATGGGTCAGTTAAAGTTCTAACTGAGGTAAGATACATCCCCTCGGTCAAAAGGAATTTGATCTCGCTAGGATTGATGGACAAGAAAGGCTTCCATTCCAGAGTCGGAGATGGCAAGATAGAGGTGTTCAAAGACCACGCCATTTTCATGAAGGCCGAAAGAATCAATAATCTCAACTATCTTGATGCAGAGGTTATCAGTGATCAGGTTAATATCACTGAAAGAATTAGTAGGAAGACATGGCACATGAGACTTGGACATGTCGCAGAGGCAGACTTAAAGGAGTTGGAGAAAAGGAAGGCTATTCCAACCACTGGAGATGGATCTAGAGATAGTGTGGCTGGATGTGAAGAATGCATCTTGGCCAAGAGCAAGATGCTCACTTTTCCCGAAGGAAAGCATTGCTCAAAAGCTCCGCTGGACTATGCGCATAGTGATGTCTGGGGTCCTGCACAAACACAAAGCATAGGTGGAGGTAGATACTTTCTCACCATTATTGATGATTACTCAAGAAAACTATGACTGTATGTTATGAAAGAAAAGTCAGAGGTGTTTTCAAAATTTCAAGAATGGTGTGCTGAAGTAGAATCGGAGAAGTCCTGTAATTTGAAGTGTTTAAGAACTGACAATGGATTGAAGTTCTTATCTTCTAAGTTTGATCAATATTGCAAGAGGAAGGAAATCAAGTGGCATAGGATCGTACCAAGCAACCCACAACAGAATGGTGTGGCTGAGAGAGCCAACAGGACCATTTTAGAGAGGCTGAGATGTTTGCTGTTATCCTCTGGAATGCCTAAGATTTTTTGGGCTGAAGCGGTTGCGACTGCCGCTGTGTTGATCAACAAATGCCCCTCATCGGCCCTGAATTTTGATACTCCAGATTTGAGATGGTATGCATCTCAAGGGGACTACAACAAATTGAGAATATTTGGCTGTAAAGCATACGCCCATGTCAAGCGAGGAAAGCTGGAGGCAAGGGCCATCAAGTGTGTGATGCTGGGCTATCAAAAGGGAGTAAATGGATATAGACTTTGGTGTATCGAGTCTGGGAACAACAAAGTGGTGATCAGTAGAGATATGATCTTCAAGGAGCATAAAATGCCTTTTCTGAAGGACACACAGACTGATCAAGTTGAGGTGGATTCAATTGATCAAGTTCAGGTGGAGCAGACTGCTCAAGTTGAGGTGGAGACCTCGGGATTGGAAAGTCAGGAATTTAGGGATAATACGTCTAAAGATGTAGGGAGTTCACAGGGCACTCAAGGTGGAGGAGCTCACAGAACGGAACCAGATATGCCAAGAAGACTCAGAGAAAAATCCAAGAGAACTCGGAATCTGCCAACAAAGTATAGTGACTACGAAATGCTACACTATGCCCTGGTTGTGGCAGAAGAAATTGAATATCATGAGCCAACAAGCTACAAAGAAGCTGTAAGGACTCATGAGAAGGACAAATGGCTAAAAGCGATGCACGAAGAGATAGACACCTTGTACAAGAACAAAACCTAGATACTGGTTCTGAGGCCAAAGAATCATAAATGTGTAGGATGCAAGTGGATATTCAAGAAGAAGATTGAAGCATTTTAGAACGACAACATCAGGTTCAAGGCAAGATTGGTGGCTAAGGGTTTCACTTAGAAGGAATGAATTGATTACAACGAAGTTTTCAGTCCAGTAGTGAAACACAACTCAATCAGGATTCTGTTAGCCATTGTCGTTCAAAAGGATTGGGAGCTTCATCAACTTGATGTGAAGATTGCTTTTCTACATGGGAACCTTGAAGAAAAGATCTTCATGGAACAACCAGAGGGTTTCATCAAGCCGGGAGATCAAGATAAAGTCTGTCTGCTCAAGAAAAGCCTTTACGGTTTGAAGCAGAGCTCACGGCAATGGTATCTCATTTTCAATAAATATATTCAGAAGATCGGTTTTGAGATGTCTGAATACGATAATTGCATATTCATCAAGAAGGAGAATGTGGCTGCAGTGGCATACTTACTCCTTTATGTTGATGACATGTTGGTTTCTGCAGCTACTATGAAAGAAGTGCAGAAAATCAAGGATCAATTGAAAATAGAGTTTGAGATGAAAGATCTGGGGTGTGCAAGGAGGATATTAGGCATGGACATAGTACGGAACAGAGGAGCAGGATGGCTATGGCTCACTCAGAGGGACTACATCAATAAGACCATCAAGAAGTTTTAGATGGAGTCATCGAAGCCGGTAACCATTCCTCTGGCTCAGCAGTTCAAGTTGAGTTAAAGCCAAAGTTCAGATACCGAGGAGGCAAGAAGGCATATGGACAAGATCCCATACGCAAGTATAGTGGGAAGCATCATGTATACCATGATTTGTACCAGGCTTGATCTGAGCCACGCCATAAGTGTTGCCAGTAGATTCATGGCAAATCCAGGAATGGAGCATTGGCAGACGCTCAAGTGGATTCTCAGATATATGAGAGGAACCACAAACCTCGGAATCATGTTTGTAAAGCATGAAGAAAAAGAGAAGTATCCGCTCAAGGGATTTTGTGATTCAGACTATGCAGTAAGCATACACACGAGGAAGTCACAAACTGGATATGTGTTTTGTCTGTTCGGAAGCGTGGTCAGTTGGAAATCTTTACTGCAGTCAGTAGTGGCTTTATCTACTACGGAGACGGAATATATAGCCTTAACCGAAGCAGTGAAAGAGAGTTTTTGGCTGAAAGGAATTCTTTCTGATTTTGGTATTGAGCAAAAATCCGTAGAAGTAAACTGCGATAGCTCAAGTGCCATATGCTTGACCAAACATTAGACATTTCATCAGAGGAGTAAACATGTTGATGTCAAACTCCATTTCATAAGGGATGAGGTCAACAAGGGAACAGTGAGAGTGGCCAAGGTTTCGACTGAGGATAACGCCGCAGACATGTTGACGAAGATGCTGCCCAACTCCAAACTTAGAAAATGTATGGAGTTGATCAGTCTGGTCCAGGGGAAATAAAGAGTGGACCGAGAAGATGATTCGGGATTATTCATATAGCTTCAAGGTGGAGATTTGTTGGAAGGTGAAGCTAAATGAATGGAAGAATGGTGTTGTTTGGAACTAACCATTGCAACGGTTGAAGTAACAATGGCTTGATCAAGCAACAGCATGGCTTGATCAAGCAACGACAACTGACCTAGCGGTTGAAGGTAACGATTGACCAAGTGTTGCATCAGTTCGGAAAGGTCGCAAGACGCGCAGCAGTTATGCGCGACACTCTATATAAGGGAATGACCGAGTAACAACAAATACATTGAGATCTGAATAGCGAGATTGAGACTGTTCATTATTACAAGAGATACACTATCTTTGTAAGATTCACATCGTTATCGGCTGTGATTGTTGAGGGAAAAAAATTTGTATGTGAGTTTGAGTGTTCTTGATCGTGTCGATCAAGTGTTGACTCTTGTAATCACTTTCTGAGTGTTTGAATAAAATTCTGGGATCATCTTCTCCGTGGATGTAGGTCATTCGACTGAACCACGTAAATATATGCGTATTGTGCATTCCATTTCTGTTATCTTCGGATCTTATATGTATTGAAGTTGATTCACACTTTTGATTCACAAAATTTTCTCCTAAAGCGACGGATGGAGCAGTAGAAAGGAATTCATCATTCTTCCCACCGAATCCTAATTTCACTACGGTAATCATCCTTCCATGTTCTTTCTCATAAGGTGAATTCACGTTTACCCCGAAACCCTTCTCTGACAAAAATTGGGATCCAAATTCGGAAGGGGGGGGGGAACCAAAAGCTTAGATCTTTTTGCCTAAGCCGATTTGTTCAGTGAAGGTATACAACTCTCCCAACAAATTCTAATGCCATACTACTACTTCCTGCACTATCGTTTTCTAAATCTCTTCATCGATTAAACCGAAGGATGCTAAACTAAAGAATCGAACTTTATTTCACGAAATCAAATTAAGAACTTATCTTGCGGGGTAGTTCGGGGCGACGAATCGGAGCCGGCAGCGGTGGGACTGTGGAGAAATGTCGATGGCAGCATCGATCCTTGTCTCACGGCGAATCAGAGAAAACGGGCCTCAACTTTTCGTGACCTCTGGGTTCTGTTGTTGAACCGTGTTCTTGCCTTTTTGTGAGAGAAATCGGTAGGGACTAGGGAGGGAGATGATTTTTTAGAGAGAGAGAGAGTAAAAGAGTAACCGATGGTTTTGGATGGAGGTTTTGATTCATTCTTCTGTTGTATACTCCTTTAAATCCCTATTTTAATAGTTGATGTGTAACTTAACGTGTAGTATATTTTGTTCTCTTATTAAATTGTTTTCCTCAAATATTAAATTGTTTTGATTCATTCTTCTGTTGTATACTCCTTAGAGCATCCACATCCGTGCTCTTTCCAACGAGCACGGATGTGGGCTCGACCCCACTTTTTCTGCCTGCTCTTAGGCAAGAGCACAACACTTACACCCGTGTTCTTCCGCAAGGACGAGCACAAAGGTCCCACCGTTCCATTATTCAATTTAAATAAAAACATTTCCATAAAATTAAAATACATTAAAAATACCCAGAATAATATTACAAATTACAAAAAAATAAAAAATTACATAATTAAATTCCTAAAAAATAAAATTTGCATAATTAAAATACTAAAAAATAAAAATTACATACTTAAAATCCTAAAAAATAAAAATTACATAATTAAACTCCTGAAAAATAAAAATTACGTAATTTAAGCGTAAAAATGCCCCCGACTTTCTTTCGAGACCCCGTATCATCGCCACATGCGATCGAAGTTGCTCGGGGATCATATTTGACCTATCGGCCAAATTGAGTTGGGCCATAACCCCCCATAACAAATTGGTGGGGGGTTGAGGTGGCACATAGGGAGCGGGAGTCGGTTCGGGAGTGGGGGCGGATGGAGTCGCGGCGCGACGGCGGTTGGCCGCCGCCTTCTTCTTTCCTTGCGGTCGGCGTTAGGAACCGATTGCACGGCGTCGGGGCTACCCAAGTTAGCTCCGGCAAGTTGGCTAGCCACGTCTTTGGAGCTGGCGTCGGATAGAGATACCGACCTTGACCGTTTGGAGGAGCCGCTAGAGAAGGATGTTACGCATCCCCTATACTTCGGATGCGACCGCGTCTCCTGTCAAATGTTGAGGTACTTGAATGGCTTGTAGTTCATGGATTGGTAGGTCGACAAGGCGAAACTGATGATGTCGACCTCGCTCCGGCCGCTCCCCGCCGACCGCTCTTCCTGGAGGTAATACCCCTGGAACTTTTGGATTTCTTTGTTGGCTCTGTATATGGCGTTGCGCACCATACTCTCCTTGCGCTCGATTGTTCCAGCCGGCCGGTTTTCATTGTACCGGCGACAGATGCGCCACCAATAATGATCGCTGGATTGGTTCGTGCCAACCTCCGGATCTTCGGAGATTGACAAGAACGCTTTGAACAATTGCTCCATCTTCGCCGAAGTGTACGGTGTGCGGACACCGTGAGTAGGAGAAGTCGGAGTTTGGGAGGGGCCGCTCGACCTCGCTCTAGGCTCGGGTGTCCACCCGTATTGCCCTTCGGGGGCATCTTGGTCGTCGATCGGGTAAGGCCGGTAGCCACCCGGAACTTCTGAACCTTGGGTTTGAGGAGGGGCCGAATCTTCCGTTTTCGGACTAGGAAACGGTTGTGAACCGAACCAATCGTGGTTCCAACCGTGAGAGCCGGGAGGTGATCGCCGTAGCCGGACATTGTTTTGTTGTAAGAGTAAGAGTGAAAGAAAGATTGAAAATGGAAATTAGAGAATTTAGATGAGAATTGTGTAGTGTGGTGTGAATTTTTGTGTGGAAGTGGGGGTATTTATAGATGAAAATGTGTATTTTTGGGTATTTATAGTATTTCTCCAAGAACAGCTCCACCATTGCATCCCATGTGGGCACAGAGTTAGGACCCATGTTGTCATACCAGTCCTTTGCATCATCCTTCAAAGAGAATGGGAATAATCTGAGGCGAACTTGCTCATCTGTGACCCCGTTCGCCTTCACTGTATTGCTGATCTGTATAAACTTGGTGAGGTGCTTGTTGGCATCTTCTGAGCCTGTCCCACCAAATCCATTTGCTTCTGCCATGTCTATCAACCCCGGCCTCAATTCGAAACTGTTGGCCGCTATCCCCGCATTGTTGACAGGGGGATTAGTGACATGTCTGTAGGCAAACTGATTCTGTACGGGCACTGGCCTCACGTTCTGCTCATCCAATTGCCTCTGCATATCAGCCAACTGCAGACGGAGTGCACGAATGACAGGATCCTCATTGTTGTTCTCCTCCCCGTTATCCATTAGAATTGGGGAATGAGGCTCGTACTGGATAGGTGATGGAGGTGGAGATGGAGTGGGTGATGGAGTTCTCTGAATAGGAGAAGGTAGTCGCCTATGAGCGGGTGAAGAAACCCGATTCCTTTGGTTTAACCTTCTCTGTGCGTTCCTCCTTCTGTTGGTTGCTTCGATCTCGGGATCGATAGGCTCTAAAGGTGGACCTTTAGAACGCGTGTGCATACAACCTGAACAAGGAAACACATCTATTAGAGCACTCAAAATAAAAAGTAAAAATAAAGCAAGTAAAATCTAGACTAGTAATCTCAATTATTATCACGATATTAAGCTATAATGACACACAATTGTCCCCGGCAACGGCGCCAAAAACTTGACTCGACTTATTTTAACACAAGTAATACCCGCAAGTGTACGGGGCTAGTGTAGCAATCAGTAAGCAAGAGTATCGTATCCCACAGAGACAATTTTGTATCAACTTAACTACCACGAACAAAGATCAACTACTATCTAGACAATCAAGTGCAGTTTGGTTTGTTCTAACAACTAATAAAAACATATAATAAGCAAGTAACAAACAAGAACAAGAAAACACTGTGTGATAATGAAAGATAATATGGAGAAATTGTAGAACTCAAGGATCCGATGCACAATTCCAAGCTCTTATCTAATTGACTCGCCCTACCTTTTGGTGTCTCTAGAGTTACTAAGTCAACCACGATTATAGATTAAACCCCCTCCCGAGGTGAGAAACCTGTAGATTAGATGCTAGAATTGAAGTCCCCTTCTAATCCTAAAACCTCTAACTCCCAAAAGTTTGATTAGGTTAATGACCTCACTCAAAACCTCAACTCTCCCGAGTTCTATTGTATTAAGGTGTGAATTATTCTTCTTTCCGGATTAACTATTTCATCTCCCGATTAATCTAATTAATCCTACACAATCAAGTGGTGATCAAGCAATTGAAAGGAATAAACCCAAGAATAATCAAATAACTACAAGAGCAAGGCAAGAACAAAATCAATCGGATAAAAACTATGAAATTAGTGCATCATCACCAAGAATTCTACAAGAGATGTTTTGCTACTCATGTTTATGAAGAAAATCATATTCAACACAATGAAATTCAACAAATACATGAAATATAGATACTAAGTACTCCTGTGAGATCAATCTATGGAATGAAGCTTCAATCTTCCGATATAGAGTCTCCAAACTTCAAATCTTTCTCTCAAAGGTGTTCTTGAGGGTGTGAGTGCGTGTGGTAGGCGGTAGGTGTGGAATAGAATGAACCCTAGGCTTCTTCTCCTCTTGATCCCCATCAAAAATCGCGTTTTTGGCATAAAAATACGCCAAAATAACGTACCCGGCCGGGTGGAATTATAAAGGGTAAAATTCACCCGGCCGGGTGATGATTTTCGACCAGTTTCTGCTCAATTTGCGACACCCGGCCGGGTGAATTTACAGGGTAATAATTCCACCCGGCCGGGTGATTTTCTGGACAGCGCAGTGTTCGTAAAACGGCCATAACTTCTTCTACGGGGCTCCGATTGAGGCGTTTAAGATACCCACGCGAAGCTCTTTCGAAGACAAAGAGAATGATGTGCATTGAGGGTTGATTGGACTTCAAAATCTCCAGTAAAATTGTCTCAAACCAAGACTACTGCACATCCACCTATTTTGCACCTTTTTTCTTCACATTCTTAACAAAATGGTCAACATACCAACATAATAGAGAAGTAGATATAAACACGCCTAATAATAGACGAAATATGATCAAATTCATACCAAACCACCCTCTAAAACCATGTAAAATCTAAGTGTGTCAACTCCCCCAAACTTACAAAATTGCTAGTCCTCGAGCAATGAAGAAAAAGAACTAAAAGAAGACTTGGATTTAAAAGGGTTTTAGACATCATCATCATCTCAAAGAATATGGAATAAATGAGCATATCACAATACAAATCCCATCATGTTAAGCTGTCGAATGCACTTTTACTACTAACTCGTATATCACCTTGGATTCATGCTTCACTCGGGATGTATATATATGTGTGTATATTCACCTCACTAAAAAGTGTATAAGATATCAAGTAGTCACTCAAATCAAGCAAAAATGCATGGTTTACCATAAGCTTGCTCAATGTCTGACCTCTCCTCTACCTCGTGTGACAATAAATCAAGAGTCCGAAAGGTCTTTTATTTAGGTTATAATGTAGGCTCTTTGGTAAGGTGAGGAAATATTTGGCTAAAGTGACTGAAATTCCCAAAACGTAAAATCCCGAGAAATTGCAACAATCAACTTTTATCTTCAGTCATTCTCAAAACACTTCTCGATAATAACTAGACTTTGTCTAATTTCTTCCCAACTTCGAAAGACCTCAAATTATTCTCTATATACAATTTTTTTTCCTTTCTTCTTTTTCCTTTTTTTTTCTTTCTTCTTTTTCCTTTTTTTTTCTTTTTTTTTTCTTTTTTTTTCTTTTTCGTTCATGTTTTTTTTTCTAAGTACAAACTCCACCAACCTTTTTCAATTATACTTTCTCAACTCTTCTTTTCAAATCTCAACAAATTTAGAGTCTAGGATTCTCAATCCACTTGATTAGCTTGACAAAAGAAAAGGCTTAAGGCTCAAACTTGGCTAACAAGGGTGTTATATACTAAGGTTAGTGTTTAGGTAAAAATGAGGCTAACAACGATGGCCTAACATCTTCCCCTATATTTAAGGTCACTATGTAGACTCAAGAAGACCAGAAGTAAGTTCTAGAAACACATGCACAATTGATGATAAAACACACATGAAAGAATTGAAGGCTCAAAAATCTCACTTGGGTAAATAGCATGAATCAAGGCAAACAAGCAATTCGTTACTTATGCACCCAATTACTCAAACTCTCAAGTCAATGGTCAAGTGATAGCTCAAAATGGATGGTTCTTTTATCATAGACGACTAGTCTTCACCCCAATTACTACCAAATTTTTTTTTAATTCAAGCCCAAAATTTTCAATCAATCACAACTAATCAATCTATAAAACAATAAAATAAGTACCTCATTAGTGTCCCTATCCACCATATCATCCCCCCAAACTTATTCAAAGCTATGCAAAGAATAAGTTTGAAAAGTTGGTGGAGAAGGGAGACTTACACGATCTGCAAGCAACACAAAACACACCAAAAACAAACTGAAATGATAAAATTAAAAGTTACCTACTAGGGGTTACCTCCCCTATAGTGCCTTTGGTTATCGTCGTCGGCTCGACGTCCTCCATGAGCTGCATCATGTCACGCCATAACTGGTGGTGTTAGACTTTCTGTCAATATTGGAAGCATATGATCTAGCCAATCTCTTCTTCCACCAAGTATTTTTCAGAGCTCCATCAGAAATTTTGGCTTCCACTTTGGGTGAATTTTCAGCTTTTGTTTTCTTCACCTTCACTTTAGGATTTGATGTAGTCTCTTCTTTAAAAATTGATCCACCACATGAACCAAACATCCATTGCGGTAAAGAAAAATCCTCATAGGTGGACTCAATTTCTTGTGCCTTTTGGACCTCTAAAACGTGCACAGCTTTGCACTCCTTCTTCATAACAAGTTTTTCTTCCTCACGACTCTTCATAGCATTGTAGATAGATATGATGTGACGTTTGTTGCCCATATGAAGAGTGACCTCTCCCTTTGCTACATCTATCAATGTTTTTCCCGTTGCAAGGAATGGGCGCCCAAGGATAAGCGGTACATTCACGTCTTCTTCCATATCCAACACTATAAAATCGACGGGAAATATGAAGTCGTGTACCATCACAAGAACGTCCTCAACAATTCCTTTAGGATAGGTGATGGTTCTATCTGCCATTTGTAGCGTGATTGTTGTCGGCTTGAGAGTGCCGATCTTCATCTTTCTGAAAAACGATAATGGCATCAAATTTATGCTCGCCCCCAGATCACAAAGTGCCTTTGTCTGTCTGTCATTTCCAATGACGCATGTGATGTTGAAACTCCCAGGATCTTTAAGCTTGGCAGGTAGCTTTTTCTGAATTATGGCACTACAGTTTTCAGATATGTTCACCGTCTCATAGTCAGTCCACTTCTTTTTCTTGGATAGCACATCTTTTAGAAACTTTGCATATGTAGGCATTTGCTGTAACGCCTCTACCAATGAGATGTTGATGTTCACTTTTCTAAATATGTCAAGAAACCGAGAGAAGTCATCATCTAGTTTCTTCTTCTGCACGCGCTGTGGAAATGGAATCTTAACCTCAGCAGGGGGTGCAGGTATCACGGTGCTTGCCTTGGGAGGTGACACCTCTTCCACTGGTTCTTCTTCTTCCACTGTCTCATCTTGAGAGATTTTCTCCTTCTCTGCAGGCATGGTTGGGCCTTCATAACTCTTTCCACTTCTCAGATTAATGGCCTTGCAATCCTTACAGTCTTTAGGATTTACAACCGTTTGTGAAGGAAATTGGCCTGGTTGATGCTGAATACCCACAGCCTGTGAAATCTGGCTTATCTGGTTATCGATGCTCTTCATGTGAATATTCAAGTCATTCACATTAGCTTCAACCTGCACTAGCCTTTTGTTGGAGTCTTTCATGCACTCTCCCGTTTGTTTCATAAAAGCCATTAACACATCTTTTAACTCATCATTCTTCGGTTCTTTGATTTGGCCATCTGATACCTGGAATCCGGGTGGTGGTTGCAGGGCATTATTCGGGTTCCCGTAGGACAAGTTGGGATGCACCTTGTTCCCATAGTGGTTGTAATTGCCTCCTCCTTGGTTGGGGCGGTAATTGTTGAAATTTCTGTTGTTGCCACCTTGATGAACGTAGTTCACATCTTCGACTCCTTGTTTCATCTCAGTCCCAACCTGACTCGTTCCCATATACCCAAGCTTGTCAGTTATGAATTCTAGCTGCTTGGATATTGCATCCATCCTATCATTATCGGAGGTGGATGCCACCCTATAAGATCTGCCTCTGTCGTTTCTCCATCCATCATCATTTGAAGCCACCCTCTCAATCACTTCAAGTGCTTCTGCTTCCCCCAATTTCAAGAGAGATCCTCCGGCGCTCATGCTTAGCTCACGCATTGCTTCCAGCGTGCCTCCCCTGTAGAAGGTTAAGATCTGTTGTCCCGGAGTTAGCCCGTGATTGGGGCATCTTCTCATCAGCTGCTTGAACCTTTTCCACGCCTCCATGATATTCTCCTGAGGGTGCATCTTGTATTGAATGACCTCAGCTTGGCGTTTGAGTGCCTCGCTAGGTGGATAGTATTTCTCCAAGAACAGCTCCACCATTGCATCCCATGTGGGCACAGAGTTAGGACCCATGTTGTCATACCAGTCCTTTGCATCATCCTTCAAAGAGAATGGGAATAATCTGAGGCGAACTTGCTCATCTGTGACCCCGTTCGCCTTCACTGTATTGCTGATCTGTATAAACTTGGTGAGGTGCTTGTTGGCATCTTCTGAGCCTGTCCCACCAAATGCATTTGCTTCTGCCCTGTCTATCAACCCCGGCCTCAATTCGAAACTGTTGGCCGCTATCCCCGCATTGTTGACAGGGGGATTAGTGACATGTCTGTAGGCAAACTGATTCTGTACGGGCACTGGCCTCACGTTCTGCTCATCCAATTGCCTCTGCATATCAGCCAACTGCAGACGGAGTGCACGAATGACAGGATCCTCATTGTTGTTCTCCTCCCCGTTATCCATTAGAATTGGGGAATGAGGCTCGTACTGGATAGGTGATGGAGGTGGAGATGGAGTGGGTGATGGAGTTCTCTGAATAGGAGAAGGTAGTCGCCTATGAGCGGGTGAAGAAACCCGATTCCTTTGGTTTAACCTTCTCTGTGCGTTCCTCCTTCTGTTGGTTGCTTCGATCTCGGGATCGATAGGCTCTAAAGGTGGACCTTTAGAACGCGTGTGCATACAACCTGAACAAGGAAACACATCTATTAGAGCACTCAAAATAAAAAGTAAAAATAAAGCAAGTAAAATCTAGACTAGTAATCTCAATTATTATCACGATATTAAGCTATAATGACACACAATTGTCCCCGGCAACGGCGCCAAAAACTTGACTCGACTTATTTTAACACAAGTAATACCCGCAAGTGTACGGGGCTAGTGTAGCAATCAGTAAGCAAGAGTATCGTATCCCACAGAGACAATTTTGTATCAACTTAACTACCACGAACAAAGATCAACTACTATCTAGACAATCAAGTGCAGTTTGGTTTGTTCTAACAACTAATAAAAACATATAATAAGCAAGTAACAAACAAGAACAAGAAAACACGGTGTGATAATGAAAGATAATATGGAGAAATTGTAGAACTCAAGGATCCGATGCACAATTCCAAGCTCTTATCCAATTGACTCGCCCTACCTTTTGGTGTCTCTAGAGTTACTAAGTCAACCACGATTATAGATTAAACCCCCTCCCGAGGTGAGAAACCTGTAGATTAGATGCTAGAATTGAAGTCCCCTTCTAATCCTAAAACCTCTAACTCCCAAAAGTTTGATTAGGTTAATGACCTCACTCAAAACCTCAACTCTCCCGAGTTCTATTGTATTAAGGTGTGAATTATTCTTCTTTCCGGATTAACTATTTCATCTCCCGATTAATCTAATTAATCCTACACAATCAAGTGGTGATCAAGCAATTGAAAGGAATAAACCCAAGAATAATCAAATAACTACAAGAGCAAGGCAAGAACAAAATCAATCGGATAAAAACTATGAAATTAGTGCATCATCACCAAGAATTCTACAAGAGATGTTTAGCTACTCATGTTTATGAAGAAAATCATATTCAACACAAAGAAATTCAACAAATACATGAAATATAGATACTAAGTACTCCTGTGAGATCAATCTATGGAATGAAGCTTCAATCTTCCGATATAGAGTCTCCAAACTTCAAATCTTTCTCTCAAAGGTGTTCTTGAGGGTGTGAGTGCGTGTGGTAGGCGGTAGGTGTGGAATAGAATGAATCCTAGGCTTCTTCTCCTCTTGATCCCCATCAAAAATCGCGTTTTTGGCATAAAATTACGCCAAAATAACGTACCCGGCCGGGTGGAATTATAAAGGGTAAAATTCACCCGGCCGGGTGATGATTTTCGACCAGTTTCTGCTCAATTTGCGACACCCGGCCGGGTGAATTTACAGGGTAATAATTCCACCCGGCTGGGTGATTTTCTGGACAGCGCAGTGTTCGTAAAACGGCCATAACTTCTTCTACGGGGCTCCGATTGAGGCGTTTAAGATACCCACGCGAAGCTCTTTCGAAGACGAAGAGAATGATGTGCATTGAGGGTTGATTGGACTTCAAAATCTCCAGTAAAATTGTCTCAAACCAAGACTACTGCACATCCACCTATTTTACACCTTTTTTCTACACATTCTTAACAAAATGGTCAACATACCAACATAATAGAGAAGTAGATATAAACACGCCTAATAATAGACGAAATATGATCAAATTCATACCAAACCACCCTCTAAAACCATGTAAAATCTAAGTGTGTCAGAGACGATGCTCCTAAAGTGGCTATATGTGAATGAGAGAATTAGTTTAGGGAGTGAAAGGAGAGCTTGTGATGTTGATGTGTTTGTGAATGAATTCTCCTTTCAACCTCCTCACATATTTATAGACTTTAGGGAAGATGAAGTAGTAATCATCTTGAACTTTGCTTCCACAAAAGATGATCATCTTGATTTTGGCTTCTTAGTAAGTTGTTCCAACTTGATTCATAAGAAGCTTCTAACTTAATCTTTAAGAGATCATTTTTTATTTTACTACTTAAGAGGTAGTTATCAAATTTGATAACTAAGTGGTTATCAAATTGATAACTCCAACAATCCCCCACATTGGTTAGAGCTTCACAAGCTCAAACCAATATCTAAGTCATACCTCCATCGGAGGAATGCATATGCATGTATGCAGACACTAGCCTCAATTCTCAAGAAATAATATTGCATTTGAAATGGTAGCTTGGGGCTTTGAACCTTCCACAGTCAATACGATCGGGCATACCGGCAGCCTGGTGGACTTGATGCCTTGAACCATTCTTCCTTAGTGTATACCAAGACAATAATATTGACACAATATTATTTACAAACTCGTCAGTTCTCACGTTTGTGTCCTTTTCTGGCCATGGAACACCACTTTGCATTCATAAGTGATTTACTCATTCTGAAACGGCCCTCACTTTTCACTTACATAGGTGATTCTTTCTCGAGTATCCTGCTATACTCTACCTCCTAGAGGTTTCCAAGAATCATTAAAAGTCAAAGACTTAACCTCTTACCACGTGCAGGTTACAACACTCAATGCTTTCTAAGGAATGGGCGAAGACTAAGATCTTCTGAGTGTTACGACTAGATTCATATAGCTTCGTTTTCCCATTGAACCAAGCCCATGGGATCTCCAATTGTATGGTTGGGTTACCACTATAATCATCTTTTAGATGTGGTTTTCAACCCCATTCCTTCTAGCAGGTTATGTATTTGATCACGACATAACCCTTTGGTTAATGGATCCGCTAAGTTATCTTTCGACTTTACATAATCAACTGAGATAACACCACTCGTGATCAATTGCCTCACGGTATTGTGCCTTCGACGTATATGTCGAGACTTTCCGTTATACATACTATTATGTGCTCTCCCTATAGCCACTTGGCTATCACAGTGTATCACTACTGTGGGCACTGGCTTCTTCCAACATGGGATGTCTTCTAGGAAGTTTCTAAACCACTCAGCTTCTTCCCCTGCTTTATCTAGAGCGATAAATTCAGATTCCATGGTGGATCGAGCTATACAGGTTTGTTTCGTTGACTTCCACGAAACAGCACCACCCCCCACAGTGAACACATACCCACTTGTTGAAAATGAGTCTTTTGAATCAGAAATCCAATTTTTCGTCACAGTACCCTTCAAGTACTTGGGGATATCTGGTGTAATGTAGCCCCAAGTTGAGAGTATACTTTAAGTATCTCAAAACTCTACGAAGAGCTTTCCAATGTTCGTAATTCTTCTTGGATTGCTCGTAAATCAGCTCAACTTGTTCACTGGACATGCAAGATCAGGTCGGGTGCAGTTTGTGATAAACATCATACTCCATATGATCCTTGCATATTCTTCTTGAGCAATAGGCTCACCCGTGTGCACGCTCAAATGCACATTAGGGTCCAATGGAGTCTTAGCTGGCTCACAATCAAATGAGCGGAACTTCTTGAGCAGTTTCTCAGCGTAGTGAGATTGTGTCAAAGTAATTGCCTCGTGATCCCTTACAATCTTGATTCCAAGAATCACATTAGCTAGACTCATATCTTTCATGTCAAAATTTCTTTTCAACAGATTTTTCATCTCGTTGATAATGCGATTATTACTGCCCATAATCAACATATCATCTACATAAAGACATACAATAACAAACTCATTATCTGTGTTTTTAATGTAAACACACTCATCACATTCGTTGATAGTAAATCCATTTGACAACATCACTTTGTCAAACTTCAAGTGCCATTGCAATGGCGCTTGCTTTAATCCATATAGAGACCTCACTAGTTTGCATACCTTCCTTTCTTGGCCAGGTACAACAAACCCTTCAGGTTGCTCCATATATATCTCTTCTTCCAATTCACCGTTCAGA
The DNA here is from genome assembly GCF_004379255.2 of Salvia splendens. Taxonomy (NCBI): domain Eukaryota; kingdom Viridiplantae; phylum Streptophyta; class Magnoliopsida; order Lamiales; family Lamiaceae; genus Salvia; species Salvia splendens. The sequence goes on from NC_056052.1 coordinate 19,675,565, forward strand.
AATGCAGTTTTCACATCCATTTGATGAATCTCAAGATTGTGCAATGAAGCAATCGCAAGAAGCATCCGAATATAAGTGATTCTCGTAACCGGTGAATAGGTATCAAAGAAGTCATATCCTTCTTTCTGCTTAAAGCCTTTTACGACTAAGCGAGCTTTGTACTTATCAATGGTACCATCAGCTTTATATTTCCTTCTCATGATCCACTTGAACTCTAAAGGCTTACATCCTTCTGGCAAGTCCACTAACACCCATGTGTTATTTCTCATGATCGATTCAATTTCACTATTGATCGCTTCTAGCCAGAATGGTGCATCTTGGCCAGACAGAGCTTCTGCTAGTGACTTTGGCTCATCATACAACATAAAAGTAATAAAGTCGGGACCAAAGGTCTTTGCAACTCTAGCTCTTTTGCTACGTCTTGATTCTTCATTCTCAGGACTTGGCTTCGTCCTCTCTAGAAAATGAGAACTAGTAGCTTCATCTACCATTCTTTCACTATAACGTTCCTCTTGCTTCTTGCAAGGATAAACATTCTCAAAGAATATAGCATTCCTTGATTCCATGGTCGTTCCTTAAGCTATGTCAGGCACAGCTGACTTATGGACCAAGAAACGATAGGCGTAACTATTGAGTGCATAACCAATAAAGATACAATCGACAGTTTTGGGACCAATTGCAACTTGTTTTGGAAGAGGCACTTCCACCTTCGCTAAACATCCCCAGACTTTGAGGTATGAATACGATGGGTTCTTTCCTTTCCACAACTCGTAAGGAGTCATATCCCTACCTGTAAGTAGAATTTTATTCAAGATATAATTTGCTGTTAACACATCATCCCCCCCACACGTTCTGGGGTAACCCTTAATTAATCAAAAGAGCATTCATCATCTCTTTCAATGTTCGATTTTTGCGTTCAGCAATGCCATTTGACTGGGGAGAATAAGGAGCCGTAGTTTGGTGAATTATACCACTCGCATGACATAATTCTGCAAACATGGCTACATATTCGCCATCTCTATCACTTCGAACACACTTAATTTGACAACTAAGTTGATTTTCGGCTTCATTTTTGAAGTCTTTAAACGCTTCAATTGCCTCATCTTTACCGCTTAACAGATAAAGGTAACAATACCTTGTGCAATCATCAATAAATGTGATAACATATTTTTTACCACCTCTAGTTTGCACAACTTTCAAATCGCACACATCAGTATGGATCAACTCTAAAGGTTTCGTGCTCCGTTGTACAGAGTGAAACGGTAGCTTAGTCATTTTAGCTTCAACACATACCTCACATCTTTCAGGTAAGTTGAATTTGTTGACTTTTAGTAAATCGAGATTCACTAATCTTTTTATAGCATTTAAATTTACATGTCCCAATCTACAATGCCACAAATCGGAGCACTCAAGCAAGTAAGAAGAAGATGCATCATTTTCATTACTTGATAATTTCGGAGTGCGGCGCACAACCGTTACAGTTAGTTTGAACAGACCATTGGAAAGATAACATTTTCCAAGGAAAGTACCAAACTTAGTCAATACAAACTTGTCAGACATAAAAACTAACTTGAAACCATGACTAACAAGTAGGCTACCCGAAACTAGGTTCTTCCGGATGTCTGGGAAATGCAGCACATCCTTCAGTTTCAGCTCATGACCTGACGTCATCTTGAGCTTCACTTCTCCCAAGCCGATAGCTTCAGATGAGTTTTGGTTGCCCATGTGAAGTCTTTTCCCTTCGATTTGTTTGTATGTTGAAAACTGATTTCGATCTGAGCAGACATGTACAGTCGCTCCAGTGTCGATAAACCAAGACTTTGGGTTATCTACATGGTTCACTTGAGAGACCACGGCGGCCAAGTCATCCTTATCGAAGTTCTACTCGACCAGGTTCAAGTCTTTCTTGACTTTCCTTTTCTTGGGTTTTCGGTAGTCCTTCGTCATATGACCGATTTGTCACAGTTATAGCAGTTGCCTTCAAATTTTCTGGCAACTGCCTTCTCTTTCCCTTTATCTTTCTCATTCGGGCGGGGATGTTTTGAGGATCTTCTTCGCTCTATCAGATTTGCCTTGGAGTCTTCCTAGCCTTCAGGCTTCTGATGATAACGCATGTTGTCCTCTTCGACATGAAGACGAACAATCAGGTCTTCAGGCTTCATCTCCTTTTGTTTGTGATTCAGATAATTTTTAAAATCTGTCCAGCACGGAGGAAGTTTCTCAATCATTGCCGCAACAATGAACTGATCTGGTAAGACCATTCCTTCAGCGTGGACATCATGGATTATGATTTGCAGCTCTTCGTCTTGCGCCACCACTGGAAGAGAGTCCACCATCTTGTAGTCCAAATTTTTTGCAACTACATACTTTTTTGTACCGGCGTCCTCGACGCGGTACTTCTTGTCAAGAGGTCTTAGTCCCTGCGAAGATAGAATAAAGACTATCCTCTAAGCAGTTCAGGGCGTAATTCTTGCACAAGAAATCGCCTTGATGCCAAACATCATAGGCATTCCGGACATGGAAGTCCGTCTCTTCCTCAGATACGACTGGCGCATCTTCTGTGAGGAAGTTGGCAACACCTAACGTAGTTAGGTAGAACATCTTTTGTTGCCAACGTTTAAATTCAGAGCCCTTAAATTTCTCTGGCTTATCGGCCTGAGGCATCACCCTCGAGGTCGAAACAGGTGTCAACACCGACGTTTTGGCAGTAGAAAAAGTAGATCCATTTTGTTGGTGTTCGTTTCCTCCAGCTCCATGGTTTCCGTTCATCGTAACTTTGGTCGACATCACCTAGAGTACGACTAATTTGTCTTGAGACTGTTGGATAAAATTGGAAAAATTCCCGAGCCGTTTACAGGCAGTACTCTAACTATTACAACCGAAGAGCAATACGAATACAAGTGAAATGGAAATTACAACAAAAATAGAAAATAACCGTACTAACTATAAGTCGAGGAAGATGACCCCTTCTTGGGAAGACATGGGATTTTATGCATGCCAATTATAAAATGTTTAAGAAGGGGGGAAATTACAAATAAACTCTTATACTGTAGATATGAGGATATTACAACTGATGTCAAGAGGGCTCGAACTCGGCACCTCATGCAATAATGTCTAAGCTCCTTGCCGCTAGGACAAAGGCTCTGGACTTATAAAATGTTTAAGAAGGGAAAGAAAAAGTTGTTGAATGTTTAAAAGTAGAGAGATGAGTAAAGAAAGTAAGAGAAATAAAAGGTTGTTGAGGTTAAAAGTAGGAGGGATGCAAAAAAGTAAGAGAAAGAAAAAGTTGTTGGGTGTTTAAAAGTAGGTCATCTTGATTGGGACGAATGAAAAGAAAAGTGAGTCATTTTCGGTAGGATGGATGGAGTATTTTAATTGTTATTTGTGAGGTGAAAGGTGAGGTGTTTGTGTTTTTTTTAAAGGAGTGTACACGTGTTGTAGGGAGTGAGGGTAATTCGTTTCACTTGTTTTAACTCTCCATCTATTCTAGTGTTGATTAAAAGTTGAAGTGAGGGTGTACATGTATGGATGAAGCATTTTTAATTGCTTTCTTCCTTCTTCTTTGGCTACTTAATTTAATTGGTTTGAGCCCGTTTTTATATAATTTGTTGAGGTATGAGCGGTCGAAATTAATCGAAATACCTAAGTTTCTAATTGGGAAAAATTTATAATTTTGATCGAGAAAATAATTGGAGACATAGGATGCATGCATCTTATTTATTTATTTATTTGGAAAGTTGGGTTGATTTATGTGTTATTTAAATGCTAAAGGTGATTCCTTGCAAGCAAGACGTGATATCAAGGGAAAGGAATAATTAAGGATTAAGCACTTGAGGTGAGCTTTCTTTTAAATAACGACATTGTCCTAACTATTTTATTGATGAGAATGAAACTATGTTTATCATGCCATGTTTTGATTTTAACGTGGCTATCTGATGTGGCTTTTTCCATCTATGGTTAAATCGAATTCAGATCCATGTAGGGCTGCAAACCTTACTTGGATTAGTGTACACCTATGGTAGACCGTGTGTCATGTATGTGCTGATATGGTTGACGTCTATGGGAAAATGACTGATCAGTCGACTTTTACAATGGGCATGATTTTAGTGCCTCGGGCCTTTCTGAAGCTAAAACCTCGATGGTTACTCGTAGATGGCATGATAAATGTTCTTTAGATAACTTGTTTTCGGCAAAAGTTCACTGAGTATTTTTAAAGTACTCAGCCCTGCATGTGTTTTCCTTATGTGCAGGTTCAGCGGCGACGAGCATTGGGTGGTGTTGAGAAAATAAAATTGAAGTCTTGGTTGGTGGTCTTTGAATTTTGAGTTTCGTTGTGTCTTCATACATGACATCACTCTCTTTCTTGTATTAATTGACTAAAGAGAGTGACGTCATGTATGAAGACACAACGACACTCAAAATTCAAAGACGACCAAACAAGACTTCAATTTTATTTGCTCAACACCACCCAATGCCCGTCGCCGCTCAGCTTGCACATAAGGAAAACACATGCATGGCTGAGTAGTATAAAAATACTCAGTGGACTTTTGCCAAAAAATAGTTATCAAACGAACATTTATCATGCTATCAACGAGTAACCATCGAGGTTTTAGCTTTAGAAAGTCGTCCGAGGGCTGAGTAATCAGTCATTTTCTCATAGACGTCAACCATATCGGTACATACATGACATGGACAGTGGCAACAATCCAAGTCACTAGACCGGCAAACCCATAAGATGACACACTGTCTACCATAGGTGTACACTAATCCAAGTAAGGTTTGTAGTCCTACATGGATCTGAATTCGATTTAACCATAGATGGCAAAAGCCACATCAGATAGGCACGTTAAAATTAAAACATGGCGTAATAAACATAGTTTCATTCTCATCAATAAAATAGTTATGACAATGTCCTTATTTAAAAGAAAGCCCACCGTGAGTGGTTAATCCCTAATTATTTCATTTCCCTTAATATCACGTCTTGTTTGCAAGGAATAATCTTTAACATTTAAATAACACATAAATCAACACAACTTTCTAAATAAATAAGATGCATCCTATGTCTCTAATTATTTTCTCGATCAAGATTACGAATTTTTCCCAATTAGAAACTTAGGTATTTCGATTAATTCTGGCCGTTCCTACCCCAACAAATTATATTAAAAACAGCCCACTCAATTAATACAGCCCAAAGATTAACCACTCTAACTAGTATAATAAAAAAATCAACACTCCCTGCCCTAGGAATTAAATAAGTCGGTCCACTGCTAGAGATTTAAAACAACTGGCCTAAAAATTAATTAACCAATTCCCATTCCTTTACAAACAAAAGAAAGAAAAGGATTTTAATCATAAAATATATACTCCCATTCAAACCACACGTGTACTCCCTTTCTAACATACACAAACAAAATTTATAAACCTTATTGAAAAGTAAACAAAACAAAATACTCTCCTTCCTAAAAACCATCGGCTACTCACTCTTTCTCTCTAACGTGTGCTAGGATTTGGTGTTCCTTGCCGTTAAGGATGAAGTTCCTTAACAATATAAAATCGCGTCGAACGTCACGGGAACTTTGCCCGTCGATCAATCCGGCGTCGAAATTTAGGGTTCGTGCTTTGTGCACGAGAGGAAAACGATAAATGGCGTAAAAAGTATTTTATTTCTTGAATGAATAATATGAAGGTCTCCTACACATATTTATAATATGTGGGGATACAATAATATTCTACCAAAATCTAGTAAATCAAATATAATAATATCCTAATCAAAAGATATGGAGAATCAATAACTAACTATGGAAAAGATAAGATAAATCAATGCTAAATGAATAATAAGATATGGAGATAATTTAAGAATATGCTCGTATCAACTCCCCCACGGTTAAAATTCACCTTGTCCTCAAGGTGGAAACCACGACAAAACGAAGAGTGTCGCGACCAGAAGCTTTGGCGAGGTATCACCACTTGGATCAAATGTATACATACGCCCACGAACTCTCTCATTCCTCGGCACATCAAGAAAAGCATCAACAAAAAACTCCAAAAACTCATCAATATATCTAGTAACTTCCCTAACTCTCCCACTCATCCTAAGCTCGATAATTCCAATCAGCTTTAGAGTGACTGATTTGGCAGCTAATTGCTTAGCCATTTCCTCTAGAATGCAAGATTTTGCATTGGCAGCACCTATGATGGTCACTCCAGAAAACTCCTTCCAGACCTTGAGCAAAGTATCATTCTCCCATTCCTTCTCCTCATGAGAACATACTCCATGAATTCGTTGGTGAGCAACATTTGTAAGAAGGGATACAAGTGCTCTTGCCATCTTTAATATTATTCTCATGCTTCGCCGAGATATGAGAAGTCATCCATTAGTTGACTAGATTTATGTCTCGCCCGAAGATAGTGCGTGTGACTATTTACCGTAACATAGGGAGCTTGTCAATGCATCCATGCATGCCCAAACATTGCATGTCATTGCACATAGGAATCAACCGTGCATCAGCGTCGAGGAAAGTTGATCGATGATTAATACTTGTAACATCACCAACATGCCAAACCACATATACACAGGCAATTACCTTCTTCATATCCTCAATGGAACCATCTTCGTCCTCTTTCAACAAAAAAGAATCAATCTTGTTGCTCAACATTGTAATATCCAACATGATATGCTCCACCACATGTATAGGTTCTCGGCAAGTAAAAACAACATTACATGGATCATCTATGCCATCTTTACTACCATAAATTGGTCCACTAACATTAACACTAGAATGAATAACATCTTTTTCCTCTTCATCAATCCGGCATCGAAATTTAGGGTTCGTGCTTTGTGCACGAGAGGAAAACGATAAATGGCGTAAAAAGTATTTTATTTCTTGTATGAATAATATGAAGGTCTCCTACACATATTTATAATATGTGGGGATACAATAATATCCTACCAAAATCTAGTAAATCAAATATAATAATATCTTAAGCAAAAGATATGGAGAATCAATAACTAACTATGGAAAAGATAATATAAATCAATGCTAAATAAATAATAAGATATGGAGATAATTTAAGAATATGCTCGTATCACTTGCACAGCTGAAAAGTAAACAAAACAAAATACTCTCCTTCTTAAAAACCATCGGCTACTCATTCTTTCTCTCTACTGTGTGCTAGGATTTGGTACCCCTTACACAACAGAAGTCATGCATAAATAAATAAATCAGGCATACAGATCTATTTAATTGATTACGGGATCAATTATTCACATGTTAAATAATCAATTGCATGCTAGAACACACATAATTCACAAATAAGGAATCAAAACCCTAATTTATGAATTCCTACGATTTAGAATTACTGATCTGATTCTCCAAAGAATCATTGATTGCTTGCACCTTCTCCACGTGATGTTCTTCATACTCAACCACGAACTCTCTAATTTGTATCCCGAACTCAGATAATTAGAGAAGAAGACTGAATATTCAGTTTCGTAAGAACTGAGAAAAATCGCCCAATCTCAAAGAGAGAGGAACGAATTTTTAACAAAAAATATTATTCAATCTTCTTTCTAATCTACTTTTATATAAAGTTATGATGGACCAGATTAGGGATCCATGGAGGTTGGACTTGAGCCAAACCTGTTGGACTTTTACTAATTAAATTGAGCTCCAATTTAATACAAGTCCAACAGAATATTATTATCAGCCACTACAGTAAAATAATAATGACCGCCCTTCCTATACCAAATTACGAGCAATCCGGGCTTTACATCTTTATTTATTATTTCTCGTGTTTAAGATATAAATATCCATTAATATCTGTCATTTGACTTTAATTAATTAATATCTTTTTCCAAGAGTTGTCTAGTTCAAAATCTTTATTTATTATTCTGGAATAAATTCCAACCGGTCGGGTTTCTGAATAATAAAACCTTTTTCGAACATCTTTTGAGAACATTATCAAACTGAACTCACCCAGCACACGATTCATTGCAATAACAATACTAGCACCTCTAGACATTGATCACCACTACCCAAGATATCAGGATTCTTAGATTACGAAAAATCTGCACCATTTGATAAATCAAAGTGGTGCATAATCAATCGTATGCTCATTGTTATGTCAACAATGATTAAGAAATAACAATCACCGAGACTTCGTCTTTCATTAAATAACAAGAAAGACTTATCGCAACTGTTAGATCCTTCAGTGCTATACCACATCAGTGTCGTTTATTTCCTAAGGTAAGGAAACATGCGGACTGACACTGCAACCTTTCACGATAGGTAGTCAAAGCCTATCTAGGTTGTGAAATTCTATTTCTCTTCTACAAAGAACCGACTGCGTCACCTTTTGTTAACGTTGTTCAAGACCAGTCTACTATGTAGAAGAATTAGACTTGTTATACATTTAAATGTTTACGAAACATCTTATAAATGCATAAGCAAACACCAATGCGATAAAATTACTTTTTCTCGCCTTGGGTTAAAACTGGATTGTAAAGTTTATTGTACACAAACAATTCTATTCGTACAACATGCTTGAAATATGTTTTTCTGTATACCAATCCTAATATTGTGTTCTTCCCCAAATTGCAGTTACGGGACAAAACAAAATTCTAACTTCACTTCTCTCTCTCACTCCTCGACTTTCTTCCCCAAACATTGAACAGAAATTAACACTCCAATTTGAAACTCAGCATACACCTCCAAAAATCCCGTCAGCTCTCTCTCAAAATCACCACACCAATTGAACAACAAATTAGAGCTCCGTCGCCCTGCACCAAGGTCGACGCCGTTGCTGTCGTGCTTTGCCGGTCAGCCTTGGTCGAAGTCGAGCAGTCGTTGTCAGAGCCGTTCGTCGGCTCGGCAGTTCCAATTTAGTCTTCTCCCAAATCTGCAAATTATTTTTCCAATTCATAATTTAGTCAAGGCAACTTTTATTCTCAATTTAATTGGGAAAAATCAATTAGCAAAATAACTCCCCTCCCATGATCTCACGCTCCCTCACCCTAAGAGCATCCCCAACGGTGCTCTTGCTGAAGGATCGCGTCCGTGCCAACAGCGCGGCACCCTGCTGTCCGCCGCTGCACTCTTGCCGACGGCACGAATGTGCTCGATACATCGAGCACGTCCATGCCGTTGAGCAGGGCGATGTGACAACACACAATTGGCCAACGGCTTAGCCGTTGTAATTTCTATTTTTTTAAAAAAATAAAAAATAATATTAAAAATTTTAAAAAATATATTTTCGGATTCCCAAAAATATACCTGTTTTATTACCTTTTTTAGATTTTTTTTAAATTTTTTTAATTCCAAAATCATCTATATATACACACATTCATCATCCATTTTTCACATCAAATTATCTCTCATTCATATTTTTTCATACAACTCATCTACATCTTCCTCTCACTCATACCCTCTCTAATTTCAAAAATGGATTTCAGCGATATCATTGCGGAAGCGGAGCGCGAAAAACAAGAATACTATGAACAATATCGTGCTGCCTATGAAGCCTATGTCGCCGCTGCTACCCCCGCCCCTCCTCCTCGACCAACTAGATCAAATCGCCGCTACATCCCTCATGACCGGGAGAGAGCCCACGAAAGGCTCGTTGCCGACTATTTTTCCAACGAGCCACGGTTTCCGGAAGATTACTTATGGTAAAATGGTTGTTTATGCGTATTGTCAACACATTTTCCGTCCGTGTTGAATACTTTCAATCACGTAGAGACGCAACCGGTCGGCAAAGCCTCTCGGCATTGCAGAAGTGTACTTATGCCATCCGACGACTTGCTACTGGGCAAACGGCTGACCTCTTCGATGAGTATTTGCATGTGGGTGAGTCAACTAGAATCGAATGCCTCAAAAAATTTTGCGACAACGTTCGTTCTTCTTTCGGCGAGGAATTCCTTCGGGCACCTATCACCGAATATTGTCAACGGTTGCTTCATCTTCACGAAACAGTCCACGGATTTCCCGGGATGCTTTGCAGCATTGACTGCATGCATTGGAAGTGGAAGAATTGCCTGAATGCTTGGAGGGGGCAACACTTAATCGGCCACAAAGGCGGCGACCCAACGCTTATCCTTGAAGCGGTCGCCGACTACCGCCTATGGATTTGACATGCATATTTTGGTGTTGTCGGATCCAACGACTTGAACGTGCTCTATTCTTCACCACTCTTCAATAATGTTTTGAATGGTGTAGCACCGGTGATCGACTTCACCGTCAACGGAAATCCATACCACATGGGTTACTATCTCGCCGATGGTATCTACCCAAGATGGTCGACTTTCATGAAGACGCTCAACAATCAGCAAGACCCGAGATGGGTTCTTTATGCGCAGCGTCAAGAGGCTGCTCGGAAAGACGTCGATTCAACCCTAAACCCTTCAAGGCCAATTCAACATTGTGAGGGCCCCGTCTCGGCTGTGGTACGTTAAGAATATTGCCGAGATCATGTACACGTGTATTATCTTCTACAACATGATTATAGTTGACGAAGGACCGATGACGGCTAACTTTAACGACGAGGATGAAGCCGGAAACTCAACCGCAAGGTCTTCCCCACGCCGAGGTATGCATACGACGGTGCGCAAGAGGATCTAAACAAGACACACAATACGCGATACCAAAACCCACACTGAGCTACAAGATAACTTAATCAAACACATTAGGGTGAAATTTGGCAACGAGTAGTGGGTCTTTTTAATTTTTATGAATTTAATTATGTAATTTTTAATTTTTAGGATTTAAATTATGTAATTTTTACTTTTAGACTTTATTATGAAATTTTTAATTTTTAAGCTTTTAATTATGTAATTTTTAATTTTTTTTAGTAATTAGTAATAGTATTTTGGATATTTTTAATGCATTTTAATATTGTGGAAATGTTTTGATTTAAATTGAATAATAGAATGGTGGAACCCTTGAGCATGTCCTTGCGAAAGAGCATGGATGGGGGTATTGTGCTCTTGGAAAGAGCATGAAGTAAAAAATTAATAAATATGGGACCAGTCCAATCTTCATAATCAATTTCCACCTCACAAGTTACTTCACTGAAACCTGCAAGAATTTACAAAAACAAGGCCAATCTTCTTTTATCAACTCTCACTCAATTGAGTGTAAGGGATTTTTTAAGAGAAGACTTTGGGCTCATGAAAAGGGATCAAGAATTAATTAGATTAATCTGGTTGATGATCGTTTGTATTTTATTTAAATTGTGTAGCCAACAATTTATTTTTTATAGGATTGGTCTTGGTTTAATTATTTTATTTATTGTACCCAACACGGAATTGAGTCCAATAAATATTTCTTACGGAAGGAAATATTAAATTCACATTGCAAGATCGCCATTGCAAATTCAATTTCGTAAAAAGTTATTTCTCCTCGGCAATGATACCACTCATATGAATAATAATTTAATTCCCCAAGTATCAATTTTCCAACATGCCACGCCACTTAGTAAACAGAATTAACTCAGTCAATGCACAGTCAAAAATTCCAAATCAAATTATGTCATAAAAATATCAAATAACAATTCCACTCGATATTTAATTCACGGACTTCACAATATTAAAAGTGTTAAATGCAAAAAATTTAGGGTTAAAAAGTGGAGCGTTACAACTATTGAGGTGTATCACAATCTTGAGGAAAGAGAGTTCCTCTAGTCAGCTTTAATAGTATATTATAGTTTTAAATTTTAATTAATGTATTTCAATTATTTACAATGTAATTCTACTTTTGTTTTTGTTTTTGTTTTTTTGGTTGTGTTACACTCAATACTTTTTCTTTATCTCTATATCCTATTTATTTTAACAACCGTAAATTACTCATGAACTTTGAAATCATCCTATTAAACTATTGAAAATGCGGATCTTCGAAAATATCCTTAGCACAAAAATCTAATACTCACTCCGTCCATAAAAAAAGAGAGCACATTTGTCATTTTTGGTTGTCCACGAAAAATATAGCATATTTAAAAAATGAAAGTTTTCAACAACTTCTCTCTTACTTTTTTCCCTTCTCCCTTACTAATAATGTGGACCCCACATTCACTAACACTATTTATCTCTTACTTTTTTCCCTTCTCTCTTATTTTACCAATTCCATATTAAAACCCTTGTCATTCACATATGTATTCTATTTTTCATGGACGGAGGAAGTATTATAGTAATTGCCTTTTGAATCTTGTGCATATCTACCATATGGATAAGAGTGAACTACATAAATGATACCTGATCTTTCAATTTCGCACATAAATGGTACATGATCTTTATTTTATATCGTTTTTGGTACTCCATGACAAAAATAACCCTAGGTACCAAACATATGATTTTTTTTTTATTATGGAGGATATTTTTGAAAATTTCAATTAAATAGAACCAAATATGTGATTTTTGTTTTCTTCCTTTCTTATTTCTTTTTTTCTTCTTTAGTTTATTCTTCTTTCTTTTTTTCTTCTTTAGTTTATTCTTCTTTCTTTTTTCTTCTTTCTTTTTAGTATTTTATCTTCCTTTCTTCTTTCTTTTTTTCTCCTTAGTTTATGTTTCCTCTTTTTTCCTTTCTTTTCTTTTTCTTCTTTCTTTTTAGTGTTTTTATACATACATCTAATTGCATTCATAATATAAATCAATAAGAAAACACCTAATTAAATTAACTATTTAAAGTAATTAAATGAATTAAATATTTTTAATTTAATTATTTATACTCAGTTTAGGGTTGAAACACCTAACTAAAAATATTCAACTCTTCATCATTAACAGTTTTAAATTTTGATTAAGACTACAATTAGTTATTAATTACTACTAGTTTTTACTATTATAATAATATTATTATTTTAATAGTTAATATAATTATAACCATAATTATGATTAAGTATATTTAAATGATATTAAAAAATAAATTAATTATTAATTTATAACATCAAAATAATAATATTAATATTGGTTAATAATAATAGTATAAAGAGTGAGGAGAATGAGAGAAGATATTATAATATCACTTTTGGTACTTGTTTTGTCAATGCCCAAAATATCCTTTATGACATAAATGGAAAAATAAATTTGTTTAGGGCATCAGCAGTGGGGCGCCCTAAGGCGCGCCCTATGGCGCCCCACGTCATCAGTTTTATCCTCCTACCTCCCCACCTGCAGTGGGGCGCCCTAAGGCGCGCCCTATGGTGCGCCACATCATCATTTTTTTAATATTTACAAAATCCATACGAATTTAAAAAAACTTAATAAATTAAAATACGAGTTTCAAAAACTTCATTTCATTTAATAAAAATTAATACATTACAATGCGAATTAAAAAAACGCAAACTCAGCGACGGCGGTTACGAGCCCACACTTCTTCAATCATGTCGCTCATGAGCTGCGCATGATCCTGTTGGTTGCGCATTGAGGCCTGTCCAGATAGAACCTCATTGAAGCCTAACGGTAACCCTCTATCGGGTGTCTCGGTCGACGTACCGGACGAGCTAGATGCACGGTCGTCTTCATTCCAATCGGAGATGCTTCCACCTTCATTCTCGACTATCATGTTGTGCATGATTATGCACGCATATATGACATAGGCGATGACTTCCTTGTACCAGGAACGAGCCGGCCCTTTCACAATTGCCCACCGTGATTGGAGCACACCAAATGCCCGCTCGACATCCTTCCGCGCCGACTCCTGCTTTTGCGCAAATAAAACCCTCTTCTCACCAATTGGGCAGCTGATCTGTTGGCAGTGAACTCGATGGTCGGACCGTTGCCGTTACATTGCTCGGTGAAGAGGGTGGACGAGTTGAGGATGTTAATGTCGTTGTTCGACCCGGCTACGCCGAAGTAAGCATGCCAGATCCAGAGTCGATGGTCAGCGACGGCTTCGAGGATCATCGTCGGGTGGCTGCCCTTGTATCCACTTGTGAATTGGCCTCTCCACGCCGTCGGACAATTCTTCCACTGACAGTGCATACAGTCGATGCTCCCGAGCATCCCAGGAAACCCGTGCGCTGTCTCGTGCATCTGCATCAGACCCTGGCAATCAGTGGCAGTCAGCTTGCGCAAATATGTGTCGCCATAGGCCTCTACTATCCCCCGACAAAAGCGCTTCAGACACTCGCGGCCGGTAGAATCCCCGCAGTGGAGGTACTCGTCAAAAAGGTCCGCCGTGGTGCCGTATGCCATCTGACGAATAGCAGTCGTGCACTTTTGCAATGGTGTAAGGCCGGGTTTGCCGATGCCGTCCTCCCGAAATGTGAAGTATTCATCACGTGAAGACAATGTCCGAACAATGTTGAGAAAAAGGTACAGCGACATTCTAAACCGGAGGCGGAAAACAGTCGGGCCCCATCGTGGTTGATCGGCAAAATAGTCTTCAACCAGACGTCTGTGAGCTTCCGGGTGGTCGCGTCGGACATACGTCCTATGTCGAATAGGCCTATGGACTTGCTCAGCCGCCGCTGCCGCCGCCTCCTCCTCGCGCTGCATTGCCGCATAGCATGCCGCCATGGCCTCTTCAACGGCTGCATCTAATGCTTCTGACGTTGAACTACCGGACTCAGACGAACTAGAACTATTGGTGTCGTCGCCGAGATTCATTTTGGTTGGATGTTGAGAGAGAATATGTAAAGAGATAGTCGATATGTTCGTATGTACAAATGAATGAGAAACGAGATTTAAATAGAAAATCGAAAACGCGTGCCATCGTCCGCGACCATCGTCCGCGTAGCCCACAGTGGGGCGGACGATGGCCTATCGTCCTCGTAGGCCGCAATGGGGCGGACGATGGACATCGTCCGCGCTATACTCCGCGCCCTTAGTATAGTGCGCGACGATCGTCCGCGGCCTATGTCACGCACCCGCAATGGGGCGGACGATGGCGGGCGCGGACGATGCGCGCCATCGGGCGTGCCATCGTCCGCCCCATTGCGGATGGCCTTAGAGGGTATTTTGAGGTGAAAATTGCATTATGTACCAAAAATGTGATTTATAGGTACCAAAAACGATATAAAATAAAGATCAGATACCATTTATGTGCGAAAGTGAAAGATCAGGTACCATTTATGAAGTTCACTCTATGGATAAAACAGTTTTATTGCACTCTATACTTTATAAAGGGAGTGTTATAAAGGCAGCAAAAAGGCGATTCCGTCGCCTTGGCTGCCCCCACACTCCGGCTCGACATAATGTGAGGGTGTTAAATCAGGGTACGCAATAGCCTGTTAAGGGGGGAGGCCTCACACTTGTGCGAGATAGAAGCAACTACATGACATCAGTGAGATTTGAACCTATACTCATTGCAGCAAGATCTGCCCCTCCGTTGTCAACTGTGCTACGCCCCTGCGGGCAAGTAGTTCACTCTTTTTTTTAATGGGAAAGTGATGTCAAATACACATTCACCGATTTTCCACTCAAGTTTTGACACTCCATATTTTAGTGGACGAATAATTTTCCTCAAGCAGCATAGAAAAAATTCAAGTAGCCCATTGTCACTGCAATTTATAGTTTAGGAAATTTGTGATATCCTTCAATCCTTAAAAATAGAGCCTTTCTGTTATTTTGATTCGTCCTAGCTGCATTCTAATTTTGGTAACTTCTTTTTTTCTATAAGTGGATCGTATTTCCATTAACAATACTTTAATTAATTTTTATTTCTCTTTCTCTTACTTTATCAATGACTATGTATTAAAGCTCGTACCATTAGAAATGTTTTTATTTTTATCGGCCGGATGGAGTATAAATATTTGCTCTTAACTTTGTCTTTCATCAAATTATTAATAAAAAATAAACTATGTGTTAGCCTTAATTTTTATAACAACTCAAATATTGGGAATTAAATGAGTTTTCGTGGTCAACCAAAAGTCATGACTGGGCTATTTATAGTTGGAAATATTGTTCATTTCCGAGATGAGACACCCCACATTTTAATTTGTGGTTACATTTTGGTGTTCTGGAATCTGGATTCTAATTAAACTCTCTCTGCATGCATGCACTTAAATAGCTAGTTGCACACGTGTTACGCCTACTTGCTTTTCTAGATTGCTTCGACTTCATTTTTTTGTGTTTTATTTTGTTTTATTTTTTCACAAATTAATGCTCCTATTGATAGAAATCCATGGGTTCCATCCGAAAACCAATTGGTGATAGGAGGAGGGGCCCATGAGACTTATATACTAGTTTCAGTTTTCTCTTGACACCGATGTGGGACAGTTATGTGTTATATTTTTAGTTTCAATTGCCAACACTCTCCCTCAAACCCTTCAAGGTGAAGCTTGGAGGGGTTGGACTTTTTCTAGTTGATTGGACAATCGGCCCATTTTTTTTTCGATCGGTTGAATCACTTAGGCCCAAATTTTTAAGTCCAGATATACTGCTGGGTCAGTCATTTTTCGGTTTCGGCCCAGATATACTGCTGGGTCAGTTAAATTTGACCCACAGTCGGCGACCCGCTTTGATACCATGATAGAAATCCATGGGTTCCATCCTAAAACCAATTGGTGATAGGAGGAGGGGCCCATGAGACTTATATACTAGTTTCAGTTTTCTCTTGATACCGATGTTGGACAGTTATGTGTTATATTTTTAGTTTCAATTGCCAACACCTATAATCGATTCTATAATTGTTGAGGATGACCACATGTGTTTTCGCATTTAATTATCATCGTTCCTTCGAGTACATAATTTTCCACCAAAAATGTCTGTTTTTTTTATTATTGTATTGATTTTTTACTTTCAATTTTTTTTGTTCATTTGTCATTGTATTGTACTTGTGGCCTCTTATTTAAAACGATAAATTTATATTTGAATATACTTCCTCCGTGTCTTTTCTCTACATTATTCTCTAATACTTACCGTTTCTCCATTTTAACTATTTATTATTATTTTTATAAAATGAGTGTAGAAAAGTCAAAGTGACACATATATTAGAGAAAGTCAAATTCTTTAACCAAGATGTTTTTATATAGGTATAAGAGCATCCGCAGCGGTGGCGAAAGACGCCACCGCCGTCCGCGCCGTTGGCAAGGCGCAGGACCGCCGCCGCTGCAGCCGCGCCGCTGGCACGGCGCTGCTCGATGTATCGAGCACGTCCGTGCCAGCGGACGCACACGTGGCGCGCTCCCATTCGTCAACGGCATAGCCGTTGTGTTTAAACTTTTTTTTATTTTTTTTTTTTAAAAATCGGTATTTAATTATAAATAATGCTAAAAAATAAAAAAAAAATATTTTCCAAATCCCAAAAATATGGCCGTTTTTTTCCCGTTTTTTCTGAATTTTTTTGATTTTTTTTTATTTTTTTTTTCCCCAAAATCATCTATAAATACACACATTCATCATCCATTTATCACATCAAATCATCTCTCATTCATCTCTCATTCATAATTCTCATACAAACTATCAACACATTCATCACCCACTCAAAATCTCAAATGGATTTCACCCATATTATGGCGGAAGCGGAACGCGAAGAACAAGAATACTACGAACAACATCGTGCCGCTTACGAAGCATATATCGCGGCGAATACCCCTGCTCCTCCTCCTCAACGAACCAGATCAAATCGACGGTACATCCATCGTGACCGGGAGGGAGCCCACGAAAGGCTCGTTGCCGACTACTTTGCCGACCAGCCGCGGTTTCCGGCAGATTACTTCAGGAGCCTTCGGGGTCCTTCAAGCTCGATTCAACATTGTGAAGGCCCCAGCTCGGCTGTGGTACGTGAATAATATCGCCGACATCATGTTCACGTGTATTATATTACACAACATGATTATAGCCGACGAAGGGCCGAGGGCGGCTAGCTTCTACGACGAGGACGAAGCCGGAAGCTCAACAGCGAGGTCTCCCCTACGCCGAGGCGAGCATACGACGGTTGGCCAGAGGATCGAGACAAGACACACAATGCGCGATACTCGAATCCACAATCAACTACAAGAAGACCTAATCAACCACATGTGGGCGAAATTCGGCAACGAGTAGTGTCATTTTTAATTTTTAGGATTTTAATTATGTAATTTTTAATTTTTAGGATTTTAATTATGTAATTTTTAATTTTTAGGATTTTAATTATGCAATGTTTAATTTTATTTGTCATTTGTAATATTTATTGTGGGTTTTAAATGAATTTTAATATTATGGAAATGTTTTTGTGTAATTGAATTTTATATTAATTGTGCTCGTCCTTGCGGAAGAGCACAGTTGTGGGTGTTGTGCTCTTGCCAGAGAGCAGGCATGAATAGTACCGCCCGGGCCCACAACCGTGCCGCTGGCAAGAGCACGGTTGTGGATGCTCTAAATAATTCTTGTTTTTTAAATTTCTTTGTAGGTTTTCCTATTACTTTTTTTCGTTGGATGAGATCGTCTATCTTACAATCTTCAGCATTCCACAGTGTTCAAACTTAAAACTTTATCATTTTAATAATATCCTGTTACAAAATAAAATTTAACCATTATATTATGTATTGTGATTAACATTTAATTTAGAATTTTAAGATATCATACTATGATTTTGATTATTTAAATTTTTAAAATGTGGTGTGTTTTTTTTTTCAATCCAATTTTTTATTATAAATGTTAATCATGATATATTATGTAATAAAAAATTATTTAATAATAAAATGTTCTGAAAATAATTAATTGTGAGTGGGATAAGCCTCAAAAGATTAAGTTCTCAATTTCAATGTCTCACTCTGTGTCCCATTTTATATTGTATTTAAATCTTTTAATATTTTTACATTTAGTTTATCATGTGTTAGTATAATTTTGAGATAATTAACTAGTATGTTCACTAATCGAATTAAAATCTTTATTGTCTAAGTTGTTTAATTACTGATTATTAACTATGATAAGTTCATTCAAAAGCTAGGGTATATAATATTTTTAGTTTATAAATTTGAGTGATAAATAGTTACTAATTGTAGTTCATTAATAGGGGGACACAATAAATTGTGGGAGTGCAATTAACCACTCCTAGTCCTTGTAAGAAAATTCAACAGACAAACATCACGGAGCCACAAAACAAAATCCCCATATTATTATACAACCAAATCAAACTGAAAAATAAATCATTACAACATATTAACTTGTTATAATAGACAGAATAAAATAGTATAGTCGTAGCCTAATATTTTATTGGAAAAATTAACATAAATTTAAAAACCACGATAAAGTTTGCTCGAACCCAAGACCTTTAGCCTTAGTCGTAGCCTATTTCTTGGGCTTATTGAGGCCATACAGACGGAAGAGACTGAAAGCCGAAAGAGCGGAGAGGAATATCATAGAGAGGCTGAGCAGCAGAGCAGCACCAATTCCCTCACCTATTTGGTTGCAAAATTTGGCGTACATGTTGCATACTTTCATCCATTGAAGCTCCGGCTGCCCCAACTTCGCCAGCGCCCCCGATTGCGCAGCTGCTGCCACCGCAGACACGCCCAAATAAGCCATCACCTGACCACATGATCACACACAATATTTATGTTATTATCTCTATACAATTACTATATATTTTTGTTTTTTTCATTTGCATGCTTGAGTGGGATTAAATTTGTCGATGCACACCTGAACTCCACATAGTAGTATATTCTCCGCTTTGGCTAAGCTCTTTGGTTTTTGTTCTTAGGATTTCAAAAGGCATCGTACTATTGGAATATGAGGCTTTTTGAAAGTGTATCAAGAAAAAAATTGTGAGGACTTAGCGCAAAGCAGATAATATCATACGAATGTGTGGTTCGATTATACATGGACAAACCCTTACAAATCACATACTTGATCACCGGAGAAAATGGCCCAAGCCAAGGGCTTGTTGAGAAGCAAACCCCCTCTCATCACACTCAAAACACACCTAACAACTTGGGCTAGTGAATATGCTGCAGCTAAACCGCTAACTATCACCATGAAACTGCAAAACAAAATCACAAAAATTAATAAAACAACAATTAATTTATACATAACAAAAAAAATTAAATATAGTAAGATTGATGAACTCACACAAGGGCTTTCACATCTGTAAACTTGGCTTTCTTCCTAATACCAAAGATCTCCTTAACTTGTGAGTCAGTTCCAACAAGAAGACCCGAAACAACTGCGAAAGCACAGACCATAAACCTCAATACTAATTCAGCAACCCTCACTCTCTTCTCAATCACACTCAAATTAGTGTAAACTGGCACATTGCCAGGACTCACACCCACACCGAGATAGCTCATGATCCTTCTTAATAAAGACGAAGAAAATACACACACTACAGAAGCAGGTATTGTCTCAACTAGCTACTTTCTACGACCTTATATAGACCTAGAACAAGCCCTTATTTTAAATGTATAAATATTTAGTTTTATTATTTTTGTGGCCATTTAAATTTTAGATGATGATGGAGTTTGCTAGAAGGGCTATCGGATTGCCATGTAACGTGGCTACGAAGCTCGTTAAATTAATAAAGAATGGAGAAATAATATTTGTTATAAATGGGAGAGACATATTAATATGATATTGAAGCAGGAGTCATTTTCGGGTATCTGATACAGCATTTAAAATCGAATGCCTAAGATTCATCACTGCTTTTCTGGGAAGGAGCAATGGATTCTGCTTCCAAGAAAATGAAATACTAGATCACTGTAGAGATAAATAAAAAAACAATGGGTTGGATACTTGAATTAATCCGATATTTTATATGAATATCATAAAATATGAGTTCGTGAAATTGCCGCAAATTCCGCCTGCACATTTAGTAGGTGTTATGTATGAAATCGAGTATTGCTACATTCAAGTTTGAATTATTATTAAAGACTAGATTTTAACTAAGTTTACCGAATTAAGAGCTCACAAACTTAATGGGATGAATTCTTTAATTAGTATACTTAAAGGTATATATATTAAACATTTTTTTTTCAAAAATAATAGATTGAAACCCCCCATTATACTCTTATAACAAATCAAACTTAATTAAGTAAATATTGTATTTAGATATAACTGTCATTTAAATCGTAATATTTGATTTTATTTGCATTGTGTCTGATTGAAGGTAGGGCTGACAATTTTTGGCACGACACGAACCCGCACGAAATTAATGGGTATGTGTCAAAGCTTATTGGGTTCGTGTCGACACGATAACGACGTGAAAACTTCGTGTCGTGTTCGTGTCTTGTTCATGTTACACGTTAAGAAATAATATCAATATATTTTTTATTTATTTTAAAATTTTAAAATTTAAATTTAAAATTTAATATTAGAAATAATATTAATATATTATAATATTATTATTATTATAGTGTCGTTATTATGTCGTGTCATATATGTGTTGTTATCGTGTCGTGTTGACCCGAAGTGGTTCGTGTCGTGTTCGTGTATGAGGGTAGCGGGTCGTGTTCGTGTTTGGAGTTTTCTTAACGAATCGTGTTCGTGTTTACTGTTATCGTGTCGTGTCGTGTCGTTATCGTGCCGACACGATAACGACACAACACGCACGATTTGCCACCCTTAATTGAAGGCGTTAAGTAAAGGTAAATAATAACTACGTGCCATTGAGCTTGAGTAGTTCCTCGAAAAAGGAACTCGTAAAAATTGTGTTTTTGGGACACCCATGGTCTTTGACTACAGTCTCAGCAAAGAGTGTAGTCACTTTAGGTGCATCAAAACTTATAGGTAGAGGGCCAAAGTGCACATATTTTGTGAGTCGGTCGAAACTTTCATCTATGGAAGATTTGTTCACTGTGGTATTTACATGTATTGATTTCATCTTTGTAACCACCATGAGTCGCTAGATTTACAGATTGCTCCTAGTTTGCATAACGTTTGCTTGAACATGTTTTTTCATTAATTATATAATTGAATTCATGTGTAAGTTAGTTCTTATCGGTCGTGCTCAATTCAATCTGTGTTATTTGAACGTACACCAAATTAATACTGGAGTGGTCTGGTCTCAATTCTGATGTCTCTTTTAAGGGCGTACATAATTAAGAAACTCCTGGATTAAAAACGTAACATGACAAGTGATAGTCTAAGGGTGGATCTTGGTGTTGGAACGGTTTGAAAATTAATCTGGAGTTTTCTATGTATATGTAAGGGTAATAGATTAGTGAATAGATCCTACGAGACGTGATCAGCATATTCTAGGTGTATCATTCTCCCTACATGCTACAAGTGATCCGTTGCGGGAAAACATAAGATTACAACACGAATCTCTAGAACGTGTAAAATTACAACCCGTCAAATTACAGCGCGTCCTCCCATTCCGTTCCCTCGTAACATACTAAGTATATTAGTGAATAGCATGGAACAAAAACAATGAGCTATAAAAGGAAACTTAATGAGAGAAATGTGGTATTGCGGTTTTGGCAGCCCGAGAGAGAAAGGGCAAGGATTCGAGAGTGGCCTTTGGATATGATAATGATATGCCTAAGCATTCCCATTCCCATTCCCACCCTCTTTTTTTGTCGGCGCTTATTTGTGACTTCTTAACTTTTTCATTATTTTTAAGATGCTTAATTTAAATATATATTTTTATATTATCAACTAAAATTACTTCAACTGATATAAATTATCTAGGCCTAGGGTCATATTTTTCTTCATGTAGTGTCTTTTATCTATACTTCATTGTTACATTCTATGTATTAACATAACAAATCACAAATGATTTCCTTATAAAATGAGAATTAAACATGCAAAATCCCTACTACGTCCATAATATCATAACATAACATAATACTAATAACAAATTCAACTACACCCATAAAAAAAGAAAACACATCCCACCAATTTCCAATAATAATAACCACAAATTTCCCACAAACAAAATTAATCAAGAGATGCAAGTTATTAAAAGTAATCTTCTTCCCTTCGCCGGCGCCGGAAAGATTCTCCACCGCCCTCGTATCAGCCATAGAATAATAGCATGACTTTCTCTCTCACACAAAATATTTTCTATTTTTCCCCTTCTCTCAATTGTAAGTGCATGAATTCTTCAAAGAGATGGCCACGTTCATTTTCTTTGGGTCCAAAACGACAGCGCATTGGACTCGTTTGTAGAATTTGGGCTTCACTAAGTGGCCCAAAATATAAGCCCGGGCCCGAACAGTGAAATTCATAGCAAGTGGAACTGGCATGAGCGGTTTCCCTTCTTTGCTGCCCAAATCCGCGCCACCTCCGTACAACGGAATGCTGCTTCCTCTCACCATCACACTCACTGTCCTTTGACTACTTCTTGATTGGTAGAACTTTTTTATCTGCAATCAATCGAACCGTGACGTCCACGTATGATTTCTCAGCTGTCAGATATAAAAAATTTGCCTAGCAGTATAGTTAATTGCGAATAAATAGAATATTTGTGATTTTTCTGACTTGTTTTTAAGGTTGCGTGACAGACTAGAATTTGTTCAAACTTTATAGTTTTTCTGACAATTTGACCTTATGGAGTTATAAATGGGAAAGAGGAGAAGTTATTACAGCTCCGGTGGCAATAGGAAGTTGAGAGAAGGTAAGGTCCAATGGCGAAGACGTGACGTGCACTCCAAAAAACGTTCCTTCGTTACGAAACACGAGTTTCACTGTTGAATTCATCGTTACCATTTCAGTACTCACACCCGATGCGTCGGATCCTGCATTGATCATGAAGTCCTCGAACAATATACTCTGCAAAATTATTCAATTTTCCATAAATTTGAAATTTTAGTTTCACTTTCACACCAAATATGTGAGTCATGATAAATACACAAAATAAAAAGAATTCTGTGAATCAAGGGGGAAATGTTGCTATTTTTAATAGGTTAGACCAAATTAAGGTCCACTCCTTTGTATATTAAATATGGGCTAAATTAAAAATTTCCCATTTAGATACTATAACTATAAATGCAGAAGCATGCAGTATTTTGTGCCTACCTAATATTTTGGGCCCTAGCACATGCTCACAGGGGACTGGGCGTGATCTATTTAATATCACATATTCACATATAATACTCATGGATAGTGATAAAATGCAAATCTATATATTATACAAACTCCAAACTATGATTTGTACCGTTAGAAAATGTCAACAGATGACAAAATAGTAGCAACAGAAAATATCAACCCAATATCAACGCAGCATCAACCGTTGACACTGTGTTGAGATTTTTTATTGCTATTATTTTGTCATCTGTTGATATTTTCTAACGGTGCAGATCATAGTTTGAATGGAGTTTGTACAATATTTATAGTTTGCATTTGATTACATCCCTAGTACTCATTCCTATAGTATCTAAATATATTCTCAAATTGACTTATAAATGAATTATGGTCTAATATTTCGACTTGTACTAGTAATTGAAAAATACAGATAAGTGGAATATAAGTTTGAGTATTTCTAAAAAATTTAAATTCTAAATAAAAATAACCAGATGAAAATTCAACATCTTCCACCGAATGAAGTAGTTGGTTGCTCATTTCACGTGGTCAAATAAAAATCTAAGCAAAATGGTCAATTCAATGATGTATTGCAACACCAGATCTCACCATCTTACCAACAAATTGCTCTCCTATTTACCAATTCAGACACATTAATGAATGCCACTAATCAAAATTAAAGATCACATCTATACACATTTATAAAATGTTTTCCACATTTAAATGGTACTATAATTATAGATTTCTATCGCCTGTTTGCACATTTTCTAATTCAGAAACGTAAAGTAGTTACCTTCATGGTGACTCTAGGTTTCTGATTCCTGCTGGCGCCCCATAGGATCAAAGCGAAAAACGAAAACAACACCAAGAATCCGAGCACGAACACCGGAAAATAGCACCGGCGCGGCACGCCACGGCGGCCGGAGTCGTCGTCGAGGAGGCCCTCCTCCTCGATGGCGTCGAACTCCTTCCACTGCTTCTCGTCCGCCTTGCGGTGGTGGTGGTGGCGCCGGGACCCGTTGCTCGACTTCTGCGACCCAGGCTTCAGGGAGCCCGAGTAGCGGGTCGAGGACGAGTCCCTCGACTGGCGCCCCGGGGAGCCCATGGGGCTCAGGATCGGCGTCGAGTGGAACGAATTCGTCGTCTTCTCGCCGTCGTGAGAGTCCCTCGAGGGACTTTGCACGTAGTACACGGCCCGGTTCGGAGATGACGGGGCCAGGCTCGTCACCTCCGAATCGGTCTTCCCATGCATTGACATTTTTGGTGGCCGGAGATTATTTTGGTGTGTGGATTAGTGAGAGATTGAGAGAGAGAGAGAAATAGATCTCTGCGACGGTGGATTTGATTCCTTGTTGGAGGAGTGAAGAAAGTCCAAGGAAACATAGCACGTTAATGTCTGAATTTGTTTAATGTTTTTTTGGGAAATTAATTAGGGGGTCAGTCTAAATATGCCAGTTGGAATTACGGGTTTTATTTAAGTGAAGGCCAAATTGCAATAAATCAAGATTGTTCCATACATTTTAGAATCTGAAAATTAAATTATGAATCTATCATTGATGAAAGTGTACAATTATTTTATCTGTCATATGTCTAGCAAAATATGTGATGATGTGACAAACAATTAATCCACTTTCTTTAATTAAAATGATAGTACATATTTATTTGATGGGAAGTGTGCATATTACTGCATAGAAATGAAAAGGATGGAATAATTGTAAAATTTTCATTTTTTATAATTTAATTTTCAGATTTTAAGAAATTTGAGAAATTTCATGTGATTTGGTATTTAACAATTTTCACTTATAGAGAAATTGCTGAAATTAGGTTTTTGTCTTTATTCGGCCAATTTGATTTTGTTTTTTTTTTAAGTTTGGACATCTTGCCTTTCATCTTTCTTTTCTTTTTCCTTTTTTTCTCCGAACACATGCACCATGCTTACTTAGTTTACTCCTCAAACGTATTCAAGAAAGCATGTAATCACTTTTTGCAATCATTCTTAGTTAGTTGCATTGCTTTTGTTTTTGGGGCTGGTTTTACGGCTTTGTCATGAGAATTTTACTTCACCTTTATTTCCTCTAAACGATGAGATATTTTTTTAGTTAGAGTATAAGTATAATTTGATAACATTAATAGTATTCATAAGGTCTTTTGGGATTGAACATTGTCATCCTTCCCTCAAAATGAATAACTAATTAATATTCTCGTGCACTTTAGTAGTCATGATTACTTATAATTAAAGGTGATGTCTAATTTTATCTCTTATTTAGTTATTTTTTCTCAAAAGTTTGTCCCATAATGTACAATGTATCTTAGTCTGTGATGTACAATGTATCTTGGTCTGCCTTCACAATGTTAAAATTATATTGTATCTCATGATTAATCAGCTCACCTTCACCCATATGACTAATTTAATCCTATAGAAACCACCCTATTTTGGCTCATCGCATATTACATCTCACTATTATCTTGTCTGACAAACGGAACGCGGCCTTCAAAACACAAACGGTTGTTTACTTTGAGTGATATGATAATTTAATTAAAACATATGATTGAGTATTTGAACATTAGGATTTACAACTTTGATTTTTCCTTTAGCTTGATGCAAAGATTGTAAGGGCGTTCATTATATGTCTAACACAGCTAGCTAGCTGTTGATGACTTATAGCAGCTCAAATTTTGTTTAGACAATTTGGCTTATCCTCATTTGGCTGTATTTTAGCTGCAAACAAAGTTTTAGTTAGGAAATGTATTCGTACAACCTAATGACAATTGGACTTTGATTCTCATTCATAATCATATCAATTTTGAATTTCAGCAAACATAACCCCTGGTGAATATAACAAACTAGATGCAATCAACTAATTATAAAACTCATAATCCATCCACTTATTTGTTATTTTTTAATTGACTATATATTATTACATCACTCTCTATCCATTTTATGGCTCTTGGTGAAGGAACAATTATCGTTTTGTCACTTTGTGTAACTGCTAGCTAAAAAACTCTTTTCAATGTGCATTGAATTTGATGGGCAAAGTTAACCTGAATTTGATATTAAATGTTGAAAGATTGAACAACGTTTTCAAAAAGTATATTTAATGCAACTACTAATTTTTATACAAAGTACACGATTTGAGATGTTAAAATAATAACACATCAAGGTACAAAGCATTATGATGATGTTTTTTACAACAATTATTTGAGCATAAAGAAAAAGTAAAAACATCGGGCATTTCAACACAAGTTTTTCAATAAAATATATCCTAAATTTTTAAATAGATATTTAAAAAATATAATTGGGTATTAAAGAAAATTCTGTTTTCGGTAATTCGGTGTAGACATGTGATCAAATAAAAAGTAGTATATACTATGTCTATATACGTATGAGTAATGGTCACATCCCTGAGGTTTGGGTGTCGGCGCTCTAACTATTTGCAGGCCAAATGATTTGGTAGCATTTATTCGCTTTAATAAAAAAAAATATTACTAGTTCCAATTCAAGCTATAGACACCATTTCAATACAAATATACAATGTGCTTACTTCGTGACATACGCTAAAGTACTCCCTCCATTATTGAGACATTTTTTCGGACACAGAAATTCAAAAATAAATATTTAATAAGTTAATCAGAAAACAAAATAATTATAAGAGGAAATAAAGTATGAGAGAATAAAATAATAGAAAAGAGTATTTTTTTAACATACTATCAAACACTAGCTTAATAATCATCGAAACCTTAATAGTTCAACACGACGGTCTATTATAGCTTAGCAGGAAGTGATTAGAGCATCCACAATAACCGGCGTCACCACCGCCACGCCGATTTTTCGCCCACGCCGGTTTGATGCCGAACCATTGAAACCGGCGTGGGCGAAATCGGCGTCAAAATCGGCGTCGCCATGCCGATTCCCGCGCTGACGCCGGTTCCGACGCCGATCCTCACGGGCGCCATTGTGCGTCCCGGATCGGAGCCAAACCGGCGTCGGATTTAAAATTTTTTTTTTTTTTCGAACACACTATATATACGCGCGTTGAACCTCATTTTCATTCGCACCACTTGTTTTAACGAGTACTCTCTCTCTACCTTACTTTCTGTACAAGATCAATAATGAGCAATGGAGAACAACTACGAAGGTACTCCAGTTAATCCCGGGGGATGGTCTCAGACTCCCCCGCCTCCCGGTGTAGGGTCTCAGACGCCCCCGACTCCCGGGGCAGGGTCCCATACTTCCCCGGCTCCTGGGGGAGGTGGTTGGCCTCCGATGAGCGGGTACTACAACATGTACCCGTGGCAGCATATGATTCCGGGGTGGGCACCCGGCATGCAGCCACCGGCGCAGCAGATGATGCCACCGGCGCAACAGATTATTCCCCCGGAGCAGGGGACGCACGGGGGGGACAACGCCTATCGGCCGACTTTTGATTTTTCCACCGGTTCTTCGCACACATCGACCCCAACGGATGCACAGTATACGGAGACCTTCTCCTTAGCGGACTTGGGTTTTGATATTAACGAGGTTTCGGAAACTCTCATTCAAAGCCGGGGAGTAGGGCGGGGTAAGAAGAAGGCCAAGGCAAAGAAGGTCGGCGAGTCGTCGCAGCCCCAAGCCAAAATCCGGGGCCGGAGGAAGTGGACAGACGCGGAGAACGTTGCGGTTGCCAAGGCGTGGGTGAGTGTCTGCGACGATCCTCTGGTTTCGAACAACTAGAGGATCGTCAACTTGTGGGCCAAGATAGCCGCAGCCTACAGGGCATTTTGCCCTGAAGGGCGACCGTGCACCGGGGAGGAGGTCCGGAAGTGCTGGGACCGAATCAGGGCTGGCGTCTCTCGATTTTCGGGTTTGTACGCCAACGCCATCCGCATGCAGACCAGTGGCCAAACAGAGGAAGACTGCAGGAGGATTGCGGAGAGAGCCTACCCCGATCCGGATAAGAAGTACTATGAGTTCACCTACTGGAACTGCTACGCTGTGCTCAACGAGTCGGAGAAATTCCGGGCAGGCGTCGACGCTGGCTGGCCGAAGAGGCAGAGACTGAACTATACCGGAGATTATAGCGGCAACAGCGGTGGTTCGTCAAACCTCCCTGAGACGGCCCAGGAGGTCCCGACTCCTCGGTCGTTCGGTCGCCGACCTCGCCCGGTTGGGCAAAGGCGGGCGCAGCAGGTTGCGAGGGGGGGGTCTACCGAGGAGCTCAAATTCTTCGCGCGCCAACAAACGCGCGCTCAAATGGTGAAGACCTTAGCCGACTTCCAAGCGGCGGTGGACCCCGAGGTGAAGGATTTTCTTCGTGTATTGCTCCAAAGCCAGCGTGAAGAATTGGAGGCGATGAGGAGGGACACCGGCGGGAATAGCCGCGGCGTAGGTAGTGGCGGCGGCGACGACGGTGAAGAAGCGCTGGGCGACGACGGAGACGAGGATGGCGGCGATGAGTGATTTTGTTTTACTTTTTTAAATTAATGTACTTTTTACTTTTTGTAATTTTTTTATATTATTGTACTTTTTTATAATTAATGTACTTTTTAAATTTTAATATTATTATTCGAATTTTCCGTATTTGTCTCGTAAATTAAATTCCGTATGTTGATACAAGTGTAAATTAAATTATATAATTGTTATTAGTGATGTGGAAAGGTAGTGTGAAGGCTATGTGAGGGCTATTTGATGTCCAGTTGATGTAGCAAGCTGATGTGGCAGGAGTATTGTAGTGCTGATGATGTGGCAGTGTGAAGGCTATTTGATGGCTATTTGACGTCCAGTGCTATTGGAGATGCTCTTAAGAAATATTGTTACCTAATAAACACACTAGGAAGTAATATTAGAACACGACAGTGTATAAAGTCGCAATAAACAACATCACGCAATTTTAAAGCTAAAATTAACATAATATCAAAACTAAATAATGTCACAGCATACTAGCAGAACACATCATTACAGAAACTAGAACACTTGATTGTGTTCTTTCAACATATTCCTGCTTGAGGAGAGACAACAAAAACTTATATCTTCTTCCAAAATTGTTGTCACTTTTTAAGTTCTAGACTTCTTTTTCCCTTCTGTGGGCGCCGCTGGGGTATCTTCTGAGTCCTTGTCTTTGCTCTTCTTTTTTTTCTTCTTTTTGGCAGTTCCATCTTCTACTTCACCTCCATTCACATCAGCCATTTCCTGCTCTTCGTCATCTTCTTGTTTCCTCTTCTCTTTCTTTTTCTTCTTCTTTTCTGATTTAGGCTCCTCATGTGAATTTCCATTCGCATCAGCCATTGGCTCATCCTCTGGCAAGGTTTTGAAGTAAATTTAGTTGTAAGACAATGAAAATACGAACTAGAAAGCCAATACAAGATAACTCACAGGTACCTAAATGATGTATTTATATAAACTATCGAGATATAAACACTACTGTTAAATAGAGACACCATTTAAGGCCAGTTTGGTAGGGTACATGACACATCTATACATTAATTTTAGTATTCAGTACAAAACAAGAGAGGAAGGCCCAAACCTTTGCTTTCAACTGTGTCAATGACAGACTTCATGACATCAATGTTTTTACGAGGAGCAACCCCCTTGTCATAAAAGTCGAGGCGTTCTTCAACCTGTTCTCGAAGCTTCTCTCCAAAAGCAGTAGTACTTGTCTCTGTATCAAAAGGACACCAGGATACACCCATAAATTTTTATCTACTAAGGCAAGATGAAACAATACCATATGACCAACTGGTTACCTAAGAAACAGTCGAGACGAGAGGCAATTGAACACTTGTTAGCAAGATACCGAGCCATACGGCCTTTATTTTTAGCAGAAGCACGGCCAATGAATGAAGAATGAAATATAAGACCATACTTTGGAGTGTTCCCACGTGTTTTCAATGCCCTGAAGATATAATATAAGCAAAATCAGAGTGTGCAAACAAGATGCATATAACTTAAATAGAAGTACCTGAACAGAGCCTTCTCCGCACCAAGGATCTGAAGAGTAGAAGAAGGGCACTTTGCCAAGTTCGTAAGACTGCCAGCATGGGAAATCAAACGAGCACCAACAACCTCACCAATCAATGCAGCCAGATTAGGAGCAATGTCGCTCATTTTGGAAACAAGATAGTCATAAAGCTTCTTTCTATACTCAGCAAGGTCCATCACTCTTTGTGCAAATTGCTTGACATTAATCAAATCAATAGGTGACAAATCCTGACCTGTAAAAATAAATAGTGATATTTTAATATGAGATTAAGCATGCCCCCTCACAAACAAATGTTAGAAAATAAAACTTACCCATGGATGCCTTGGCAGCTTCTATAATCTCCTTTGCTATATCTTCATCTCCTACTATGTCAGTCAGACCAGATAATTTATCTTCAGACAACTGTGCTTTGTCATCCACATATTTTGCAACTTTAGCGTACAGATAGTTATCATTAACAATCTTCACCAACTCAGGGAAATGCCAAGAGTACCATTCTCTGCATGAAACATTATTGAAATATGAAATTAATAATTACAGGTGGAATGCAACTTAGGCTACAGAAAATATATGTTAACTACCAATACCAGTAGCAAATATTCAGAGACAATGCATAACCACAGGTATAGTAAACAGCTGCTTATAGCTCTGTGATTTAAGAAATAGTAGAGATAGGGACTAAATGGAAGGAATGTACTACCTCACTCTCATGGAAAAGGAATTAATATCTTTATCAAGGGTATCCAGGAGAAATATAGCTTGAATAACCATATTATCAACACGATTCACATTGAACTTCACCTTTGCTCTGCTGTAGCTGTGGCCAAGACCAAGTTGAGCCTTTTCCAAATCTCCAGGCTGTTCAAATATGAAAGAAGATGAGAACACCACACATCATTTTTGAATTTTATAGAACACACTAATAGAAGGAAAGAAAATCAGAAAATGGCTAACCTTAAGGTTTTCAATGAACCGGTCAAAATGCAAACGAATGCCGCGAATAAGCTCCAGAACAAACTCATTACTTTGGCAGGGAATTTTGGTCACTTCAGAAATATGTGATCCAAGTTTTGGCTCTGCCACTCCCAAACTAAACTTTGGCTTCTTACCCTCTTTGACCTTGGGTAAAGTTAGCTCCAAAAAGTTCCTCAGCTCATCAGTCATTTGACCTTAAAGTAAAAAAAAGGTTAGCATATTTTCCAGAAGAAAAATAGTTAAGTTATATACTCCATTGCTTACAAAATGATACTAATAGGCAAGCATTGGTTTTAAATTACTCTAGCCAAGACAAGGGAGGGAGAAACTAAATAAAATCATAACATACCACATTGGAGCTCTACAAGCTGAGACTGAATAACACAGAAATGCTAAGACAATACTAGATTTTTCACAACACTTGGAATAAGCTAAATTCAACTTCATACACAGCAAACTCCCTCACTACAGTGCCCTTTCAGTCATTCCAATAACGCAGATGCACAAACACCACATTCTCAACCGAGCGCAAAAGGACAAAATAAAACTCCTCCAAAGCACACGACGAAAAATCAGCTACAGCTACACCAATATCCCTTACAATCAGGTTATACAACACTATTATTTGAAAAATCCTTATACATCTTCGTATGAGTGCAAAAATCAACTATTTCAGTAGAGTAATACTGAGAAGCTGAAAGCAAACAAATAATAAGAGTAAAATTCCAAGGTTTTTACCTTCAGAAATAGCGTTGCATTGGTTGAGGGCGTCAAGGGCGGAGTCGTAGGGGGTAAAGGCGGCGAGCTTTACCACTTTACCGAAGCGGTTGAGGTCGACGACGGAGGTCCTGACGGCCTCCGTGTTCTGGCCAATTTCATCGATTCCATCAGCTGAGAAGAGGCCGTATCCCGACGCAGACTCGTATAGCAAGTAGAGAGTCATCGCAGAGAGAAAACGGTGGGAAATGTGAGGGATGGCGGAGAAGAAGAGGTTTTGTTTTATGACTGTGATTTAGTTATTAGGGTTTTATGGCCATGTTTTAGAACACAGAATGTCACTGGGCCGGGCCTCTCCATTATTTTTATTACTACTACAAATCTAAAATGATTATTTACTAGTACTCCATATCACTAAATCAATAGGAAAATATAATATGTTTGAGCTATATACTAGCAAATCACAATTAGTCAGATAAAAAAAGTTAAATACTAAAACTTATTGAAATCACAAAATTAATATCAATCATACATTTTTTCCTACTCCAATACAATGTAATTGTATCAATGTTATGTGATGGAGAAGTATATAATGTTGTATGTAGGGTAATATCTGATGACTAGATGTTGTCCCATCACTATTGTACCGTGGATTCAAACCCGATACTTGGACTTTAACAATACTATATCACTATACCCACACTTTAACAAGGCTCACACTCTACCATTGGAGGGTTTTATATTTGTGGTTTAGGGATAGACACGGACTATCCTACACAGGTATGCCTATGTGTTCATCTATATTGTTTTCCTTGGCAAAGATGTTTGTCTCGACCGTTAGGTTTGATATAAGGTCTGCACCCAGCCGCTTAGGTAAGATGTTGTATGTTGGCTTCATACAAGCCCTTGGGTATGCCAAGTTACGTTGGGTCTAGCTTAGGCTAGTTGTTGTATCCCTCGGTATACCCAAGTAATGCTTGTACTTTATTTTTTCCTTTCTTATGTGATTCTTTTTACATCTAAAAAGAGAAAGGTGTCACAATTCTATTGGCTCGTGTTGAGTTGTACACATATACATTACAACTACTAAAGTAGAAATGACAATTAAACTTATTGATCAAGAAAGATGTCACAGTTCTATTAGTCCATATTGAACTATATATTTGTACGATTATACCCCACAACTAGTTACATAAAAAAACCAACAAAAGTTGAATTCACAAAATTAATACTTAATTAATTAAATATTTAAAGGGGTCAGTATATTGCAACTTACCAATGTAATTGTTTCATGGCTATGTGATAAAAGAAGCATCAATTATAATGAGCCTCTCTTCCCATCACCAATTAGACTTAGGAGATACATTGGTAAAGAGAGATTTGAACCTACTCTGAGTCCAAGTTTATAAATCTTTCTCCTATCACCAATTAATTTTAAAATAGAACTCATCACACAATCTGTTATGCTTTTTTTAAACTATACAACTATATACATCTTTTGTTAAGATTAGTTAAGATTAATATATTCTAATTAAATTTGATGATATAAATGTGTAACTTCAAAAATATCACATGTAAAGCTTGTTGTGCCTTAGGGCATCCGCAGTGGTGCGGATGTCCCGGCGGACATCCCCGCGAACATCCCAAAAACACCTCCTGCCACGTCATAAGGACTTCTCACTGCACTGCCACGTCATAAGGACTTCCCACTGCACAGTGGCGGACATCCCCAAGGACATCCCAACGGACTTCACACAATAATAAAAATTCACAAATACACCAAATTAAACAATTTACGAAATTAAACTATTTACGGAATTAAAATTTTGACACGAATACGGAGAAAATGCAACTAAATTATTTTTAAAAAAAGGTTACATAATTATTAAAAACACATACATAATTTCTAAAAATATATAGTTAAAACAAAAATACATAGTTCAACGAGCCGTATATATTGTTGGTTATTTTAGTGTAATTGGATTAACTTGATTGATCAATATTGTCATAATGAGACATCATATAAGTTTGGAAGTGCGGAGTGCACGCTTGTTTGAATTCATTATGATTAGACGAGGGTTCGGGGGCAGCGCCCCCGAGTAGCGGGGTCCAAGGGTCACACCCCCTTGGAAATTTTTTATTTCCATTAAAGTTGTTGTGTAGAAAATTCATCTGGAAATATAATTTCTAATAGTCGAAGGACTGATTTACAATGTTCGAAACTCCTTAAAAATCTCCCTAATATATATAGAGTTTTTTTTAAAAAAAATAAAATAAAATAAAAAATTGGGACGTCCGTGCGGACGTCCGTCGTGTCAACGCAATGGCGGACATCCGCACGGACGTCTGCGCGGACGTTTCGGGAACGCCGCGGAACTCCGGTGTCCGCAACGGACGTCCGTATCTGTGCCTCTCTCGCCTAATGGCGGACGTCCCGCGCGGACGTCCGCCGGGATGGACGCCATTGTGGATGCTCTTAGTTGTCTAATCAGGTGACCTACTTGCCAAAAGTAATACTCATTTCATCCTTAGAGCATGCACAACGGTGAGTAGGAGACGATGTCCGTCCGTCCCAACGGCACGGAGATGCTGGCACGGCGCTGCTCGATGCATCAAGCACGTTCGTGCCAGCGAGCAGGTGACGTGGCAGGCGCTGATTGGGAAACGACATAGCCGTAGCATTTGAATTTTTTTTATTTTTTTTTAAAAATCAGTTTTTAATTAAAAAACAATTAAAAATAAAAAAATATTTCCCACTTCCCAAAAAAATTATATCCGTTTTCTACCCACTTTCAATTTTTTTTTCATTTTTTCCCCCAAAAATAAACATTTTCATCTATACATACCCCCACTTTCACACCTAAAAATTCACACTACACTACACAATTCTCATCTACATTCTCTCATTTTCATTCTCATCTACATTCTCTCATCTTCATTCTCAATCTTTCTTCCACTCCTACAACATAACAATGTCCGGCCACGGCGATCACCCCCCGGGCTCCCACGGTTGGAACCCTGATTGGTTCGGTTCACAACCGTTTCCTAGTCCGGAAACGGAATATTCAGCCCCTCCTCAAACCCAAAGTTTGGGCGTTCCGGGTGGCTACCGGCCTTACCCGATCGACGACCAAGATGCCCCCGAAGGGCAATACCGGTGGACACCCGAGCCTAGAGCGAGGTCGACCGGCCCCTCCCAAACTCCTACTCCTCCTACTCGCGGTGTCCGCACACCGTACACTCCGGCGGAGATGGAGCAATTGTTCAAGGCATTCTTGTCAATCTCTGAAGATCCGGAGGTTGGCACGAACCAATCCGGCGATCACTATTGGTGGCGCATCTGTCGCCGGTACAATGAAAATCGGACGGTAGGAACAATCGAGCGCAACGAGAGTATGGTGCGCAACGCCATCTACAGAGCCAACGAAGAAATCAAAAAGTTCCAGGGTATTACCTCCAGGAAGACCGGTCGGCGGGGAGCGGCAGGAGAGAGGTCGACGTCATCACTACCGCGATGAACACCTACCAATCCATGAACTACAAGTCGTTCAAGTACCTCAACATTTGGCAGGAGACACAGTCGCATCCGAAGTATAGGGGAGGCGTAACATCCTCCTATAGCGGCTCCTCCAAACGGTCAAGGTTGGTATCCCTATCCGTTGCCGTCTCCGAAGACGTGGTTAGCCAACTCGCCGGAGCTATCTTGGGTAGCCCCGACGCCGGCCCGAGTGGTTCCCAACGCCGACCGCAAGGAAGGAAGAAGGCGGCGGCCAACGTCGCGCCGCGACTCCATCCGGCGATGCTCCCAAACCTGCTCCCGTTCCCGTGCCCTATGCGCCACCTCCACCCCCACCAACTCGTTGTGGGGGATTTTGTGTTAGGGTTTTGTATACTAGAAATCACCTTTCGAGTGATTGGATACTGTAAAACTCTACTTGTTATTTTTCAATGAATAAAACAGATTATTTTTGTCATAATGTTGTTATGTTTTACATTTAATGGTTGTTTATTGCATATTTAAATGTATAAGAACGTAACAAAGTCTAAGTCTTTGTTCTAGTAGACCGGTTGTGGGCGTCGTCCACTTTAAGGTAACACGGTCAGTTCTGAACAAAGAAAAAGAAGAATTTCACAACCCAGATAGGCCTAGACTACCTATCGTGAAAGGTTGCAATGTCAGTCCGATTATTTCTAAGCCTTATTGAAATAAGATGACGTTGGTGTGGTATAGCACTGAATGGATCTAACAGCAAAACGAGTCTTTATGCTATCTACTGAAAGACGAGGTCTTGATAATAATTTCTTAATCAATGTACGTTAGCATTGAGCATACGATATTGAGTATCTACTACTTTGACTTACCAAAGGTGCGGGTTTTCGTAACCCAACGATCCAGGTATATTGGGTAGTGGTGATCATTATCTAGGGGTGCTAGGATTGCTATCACGTTGAATCGTGCGCGAGGAGAGTCTTGTTTGATAACATCCACAAGAGGAACTCGAAACAATGTTTCATTATTCGAAACCTAGCTAGTTGGAGTTTGATTACTCTATGAATAATAAATAAGAGTTTCTTGCTAAGTCCACTCTTGGAGATTAAATTTGTTGATTAATTAAGTCCATAGCTTACATTAATTAATTAATGGATGTTTCTATCTTAAGCGCGGGAAATGAATTGAACGCAAATAAAGGAAACCCGGAATACTTGTAATTTCGGATTTGGAAAGGC
Organism: Salvia splendens; assembly: GCF_004379255.2. NCBI lineage: Eukaryota > Viridiplantae > Streptophyta > Magnoliopsida > Lamiales > Lamiaceae > Salvia > Salvia splendens. The sequence continues at coordinate 19,712,810 of NC_056052.1, forward strand.
AGTGCAATATTACTTCTGTAGTGGCTGCTTGTAATATTCCAATATAAGCTTATATTAAATTGTGGGTTCAATTTAATTAGTAAAAAGCTAATTAGGTGAGGCTTGATCCAATTCTTCTTTAGATCCCTGACTGGGCCCAATTTGTGACTTAATATAAATAGGAGAATAAAGGAGACAGAAAACACTTTTTCGACATAAAAATTTCGTCCCCCTCTAGAGAGAGAGAGAGTTTGAAATTTGTGCCTCCTCCGTGAGCAGTTTCTGTCTTCCATTATTCGAGTCCTAGTACGTTGGTGAGATTTGCCCACACAAATATCAGCGTATAGCCCGGGACACCAGTCAGAAGATCCGAGGTCTTGTATTGAAGATCTTCACGTGGAGACGGAGCAAGCCATCATCGATTCTTGATTGAATCAACGAGGTAAATTGGCTAATTCCGTAGTAAGCATGTTTTAGGGATTTTATATGCTAAAGCATGTTTTAATTCAAGTTATGAGCATGATACATGTGATAATTGCGCGAATAGAATTTGTCTGAATAATCTGCTAAATAGATCAAATTCATGTGATCGGATATTTACTGCACGCTTCCGCAGCCAACCCCTTCATTTTGGCCCAACTCAATATGGCCGATAGGTCAACTATGACCCCCGTGCAACTTCGATCGCACGGGGCCATGATATTGGGCCTCCAAAATAATTGGGGGTAGTGCCGCCTGATGAATAGTTTTCCACGGGGATATTTTTAGCTTTAATTATGTAATTTTTAATTTTTAGTATTTTAATTATGTAATTTTTAATTTTTAGGATTTTAATTATGTAATTTTTATTTTTTAGGATTTTAATTATGTCTTTTTTATTTTATTTGTAATTTGTAATATTATTTCAGTTTTTTTAATGAATTTTAATATTATGGAAATATTTTTATTTAAATTGAATAATAGAATGGTGGGACCCTTGTGCTCGTCCTTGCGGAAGAGCACATCTATGAGTGTTGTGTTCTTGCCTAAGAGCATGCAGAAAAAGTGGGACCGGACCCACAACCGTACTCGTTGGCAAGAGCACAATTGTGGGTGCTCTTAATAATTTGTTACTATTTATCCGGAACGGGTTTTAAGAAATTTAATAGAAAGTAGGTTGAAAAAGTTAGTGGCACGTGAGTCCTACTTTTATATATTAGTTTTATAATAAAATGTGAGAGATAATGAGTTAGTGGAATGTGGGGTCCACTATCACAAATGGTAAAAGTGAAATGTGACAAATTTTTAAGGACGTACAAAAATGGAAATAAATTACAAATTTTCAAGGACGGATGGAGCATAAGGATTGGCTTTAGTTTTGATATAAAATTAAGATTCATTTTATCCCTACACTGCCTAAATATCATCTAAATTTTGATACTACTGCATAATAGAATTCTCTAGAATTAGGTATTGGAATATCTTACGTACTTTTAGTATAACTATCTAAATACTTTTAATATAATTATCTATATATAGATATTATCTAATAAAAAGTATTTAGATTTTTATATAACATAAAAGAAAGGAGTAATGTATTTTAAAGAATACCTATAAATATGGATAATATGGATGAGTTGTACTTGTATCATTTTATATAAGTTGAGTAGTTAAAAATTAAGGTGTTTAGTTTGCCAAAATCTCCAACATCTCCTATATAACGTCAAGAGCAGATTTGGGAGAGAGGGTTGTGCGATTTAGGTTAGTGTTCCTTTTGAATTCTCCTTAGATCAAACTTTTGTCAGTTCCCTTAGATATTGTGGATTCTCCCTTGTGAATATGGCGGCTACCAGATTCAAACACGAGCCTTTTGTTGAGAAATTTGGAGATAAAATGCGGATGAGTCGTGTGAGCTGAAAAGCGTTTTCATCTCAAGTGAAGAGTTCGTTTGTGAGCCATAGGATCAATTCAAGTTAGATAGATTAGATCTTAGCCGTCCATTCTTGTGAACTAGCTTAAATTTTGTTTTTGGGTTGTTCATCTCCTCTGTCTCAGCTCAAGGGTTTATTAGCCGAGAAAATCGGATCCCTGGGGGAGTCTACAACTAGAATAACGAAAATGTACCAACTTTGTTATGTTTTCCATCTATGGAAAAAACGCCACCCTCGTCGGCGTTTTATTAAGTAAAAACGCCAGCACGGTCGGCGTTTTACAATTTCGACTGATTTTTATACAAATACAGCTTAAAGTGTAACACGCCAACTAAGTGGGCGTGTTTAAATAAAATGCGCCAATGCGCCATCCGAGTTGGCGTTTTTAGCAAATTAGAAACGCCGACAAGATTGGCCTGTTTAAAGAAGAAACGCCGATGACGGTGGCGTGTTTCAACGTGGTGTCAGATTCAGGTTCGAACATTTTCCGCCGGAGTATGTATAATCAAATACGACATCGATTAGTACAACACAGCAACGAGGAAATAGATTTTCTCTCTCTACGTGTAGATATAATGATTTGTACTTATAGAGAGTGGGGAAATGCGCCATCCTCCCTTTTCTCTGTCTAAAATTATTTATCAAATTCATATGTTTCTCTCTTCTTTTTTACACTCCATATTTTCCATGGTTAATGGGTTGCAAAAATACACTAATTCTCTATTAAAATAAAGAAATATTGTAATCTTTTAATTATGTGTGTGATCTTGCATTAATTAGGAGTAAGAAATTACCCTATCATATTTATAACTTTTCCGATTTTGTTTTAGCTAAAGTAAAAGGTTGAATTTATAAAACTGATCTAAAATTGAGATTAAAATATTATGTAATTTGTACTAGTTCTTGGTTGATAATGCGTGCCATTTAACAAAATTGTATAGTGATTTATCACTCGTAATATATGAAATAGTTGATTAACTTAAAGACTAAAGTCCCAAAATGGTCCTTAACATATTGCGTTTTTTTTATTTTGGTCCAAAACATTATCTTTTGAATTATTCGGTCCCTCACATTTGAAATCGGATCACATTTGGTCCATTTTGGACGGTTCCGTCAAATTTTTGACGGTTTTAATTACCGGGTCACAAATCCGTCACTAACTGGGAGAAACTAATCCGTAACTAATTCTACCTACATTTTACCTTTCGTCGATTTAATGGCCAGAAACTAACGAAGTTCAAAATCAAACATAAACCAAAATAACTGGGAGAAACACAATGCAATTTCTCATGATCCGCACAATTCAGAAACGAAATTACCAGAAAAAGAACTCACATTCCTCTTCTTCAATTTGGAATCGCCGTCAGTGGAAGCGTTGTTGTGCCCTTTCAGCAAATCAAGGCTTCCCTCCACGTTCAAATTCGCGGGCTGAAACTCGTGCTTCGCCGGAACGCCGCCGGAGACGGATCCCTCAACCTGCCAGACGTGGTTGAGCACCGTCATCCCCTTCTCCGGCAGCACCACGGTGGCGAAGAGCATGATCGCGCCTCCCGAGGAGGCCTCCGCGGAGGAGTCCTTAACGTCGAACCACACCTTCGACTCCTTGAGTGGCGCGTAGGAGGTGATGTTGTAGGTCTTGACGGCCATCGCGCCGTCGGGCTACTTGAAGGCGATGAGCGCCTGGGAGCCGGCCATGCCGGTGGCGGTGGGGTTGAGGGCCCATGATACGAGGATACTCGTATCGGTCCCGACAGCGCGAGGTCGCTGGAGAAGGGTTAGGTTCGTTCGCGGGATCCTCCCGTCGAGCAGCCTAGGGTTCTCGGTCAATTAGGGTTTGACGAGATGAACTTGCGGAAAAATAAAGTACGAAAAGATAAAAGAACGATAAAAGATAAATTGATATGATATTTCTCGAATGAATGATTCAAAAGATAACAAAGACTTCTATTTATAATACTCCCTAATAACCTAACTTAGTGATCAAGAAATAGGAAAGATATGCTAAATCAATAATATATAAAATAATAGAGATATGAGAATATCTTGTAGATATACTCGTATCAACTCCCCCACGGTTAAAATTCACCTTGCCCTCAAGGTGGAAACCACGACAAAACGAAGAGTGTGGCGAACAAAAGCTTTGGCGAGCTATCTCCACCTGGATCAAATGTATACATACGCCCACGAACTCTCTCATTTCCCGGCACATCAAGCAAAACATTAACAAAATACTTCTCTCCTTCCTTCCCCTCATGAGAACATCCTCCATGAATTCGTTGGTGAGCAACATTTGTAAGAAGGGATACATGTACTCTTGCCAACTTCAATATTATTCTCATGCTTCTTGTACCGCCGAGATTTGAGAAGTCATCCATTAGCTGACTGGATTTATGCCTCGCACGAAGATAGTGCGTGTGACTAGGGAGCTTGTCAACGCATCCATGCATGCCCAAACATTGCACGTCATTGCACGGAGGAATCAACCGTGCATCAGCGTCGAGGAAAGTTGATCGATGATTAATACTTGTAACATTACCAACATGCCAAACAGCATATACACAAGCAATTACCTTCTTCATATCCTCAATGGAACCATCTTCGTCCTCTTTCAACAAAAAAGAATCAATCTTGTTGCTCAACATTGTAATATCCAACCTGTTATGCTCCACCACATGTATAGGTTCTCGGCAAGTAAAAACAACATTACATGGATCATCTATGCCATCTTTACTACCATAAATTGGTCTACTAACATCAACACTAGAATGAATAACATTTTTTTCCTCTTCATCATTATCAACGACAATTAATTCCATCGAGTCATACCCGAAATTGGAGTCGCACGACAGAGATATTATGGCTGGTGGAGGCGGGATAGCAACTACAACAGGCAGCGAGCTTCTAGATGGATCGTGATGGAGATCAGTTGGGGCGGCGGCGGTCATCTGTGGTAGGGGACACGATACCGGCTCCGTGTACATGACACTGACTGTAGGGTCTGGTGGAGGTCGTGTCGCGGCGTGTGGATCGCTCAGGCAGCGTTTGTTTGCATCCATCAGAGACGTCAATTGCTTGACAGTAGCAGTCAAACGCTCGAGCTGTGAAGCCAAGGCAGCCACCGTTAGGTTCGGTTCAGACTCCGGCGTCACTGGATCACGTGGCATGTTGAGAGGCTCCATATGGCCGACATCATTGGTCGTTGGGAGACATTGCCAATCCGGTTGATCAGGAGGTTGCGGATATAACAACGACGGCTGGTAGTAGTGGATTTGTTGTGGGTGAGTCTGGCATGGCGGCGGCCACTGTACATGGTCGGGCGGCTGCCACTGTACATGGCGGTACAGATCCTGACCAGCGAACGTGGATCGCGGCGGTGCGGTGGTCTTCGCTGTGTATGGTGGCTGTTCGTCTCGAGAGCCAAACCATGGCAGCCCATAGGATGGGTCTGGTCTGTCGGAGAAGGGCGGTGGTTCTGGCTGTCCATATTCAGTAGTTGGGGCGGCGTACAGCGATGGCCACTGATATGGTTCTGTTTCGGGACGCGGATGAGGTTGGCTGAATTGGGGCTGACGGTAGTCGAATTGGTGATGGTAATAGGCAGCATAGGTAGATGATGACATGATGGAGGTAATTCGGAGGAAGAGATCAGATGAAAGCACCAGATGATACGAGGATACTCGTATCGGTCCCGGCAGCGCGAGGTCGCTGGAGAAGGGTTAGGTTCGTTCGCGGGATCCTCCCGTCGAGCAGCCTAGGGTTCTCGGTCAATTAGGGTTTGACGAGATGAACTTGCGGAAAAATAAAGTACGAAAAGATAAAAGAACGATAAAAGATAAATTGATATGATATTTCTCGAATGAATGATTCAAAAGATAACAAAGACTCCTATTTATAATACTCCCTAATAACCTAACTTAGTTATCAAGAAATAGGAAAGATATGCTAAATCAATAATATATAAAATAATAGAGATATGAGAATATCTTGTAGATATACTCGTATCAGCCCAGGAGACCCAGCCGTCGGGCTTGGGAGGGGTGGCGGTGAAGGAGAGGGCGGAGCGCCGGCGGGGCCTTCCCAACGTGCATGGCGAAGGTGAAGATGAAGAAGATGACGAACGGGGCTCTTAGTAGAATTAGATGTTGAGGTATTTTGGTTTATGCTTGATTTTGAACTTCGTTAGTTTCTAGCCATTAAATCGACGAATTAGGTAAAATGTAGGTAGAATTAGTGACAGATTAGTTTCTCCCAGTTAGTGACGGATTTCTGACCCAGTAATTAAAATCGTCAAAAATTTGACGGAACCGTCCAAAATGGACCAAATGTGATCCGATTTCAAATGTGAGGGACCGAATAATTCAAAAGATAATATTTTGGATCAAAATAAAAAAACGCAATATATTAAAGACCATTTTGGGACTTTAGTCTAACTTAAATTATATGCATATGTCAGTTGGAAGAGATTGTCAAATTTTATCAGATTATCCTACCAAAAGATAACGGTGAGTCGGTGGAAATTACATCCTATGTCACAGGCTCTCTATAAGTACAAATCATTATATCTACATGTAGAGAGAGAAAATCTGAATCCTCGTTGTTGTGTTGTAATAATCGATGTCGTATTTGATTATACACACTCCGGGGAAAATGTTTGAATCCGAATCTGACACCACGTTGAAACACGCCACCGTCATCCGCGTTTCTTCTTGTTTCTAATTTGCTAAACACGCCAACACGGCATTTTATTTAAACACGCCCACTTAGTTGGCGTGTTACACTTAAACTGTATTTATATAAAAATTAGTTGAAATTGTAAAACGCCGACCGTGCTAGCGTTTTTACTTAATAAAACGCCAACGAAGGTGGCGTTTTTCCCATAGATGGAAAACATAACAAAGTGGGTATATTTTCGTTATTATAGTTGTAGACTCCCCCACGGATCCGATTTTCTCTTATTAGCCCCACATTGTTGTAGTTGGATGATTCAATAGACAATACAATTTCCTAATCATCTACTCGATTACATTTCTTGATTTTCATCTTGTTACTCGATTGATTCAAACGTCCTTGCCAACAAGTGGCGCCGTCTGTGGAAAGCCACGATTCGTAGGGAGGAGTTCAGAATCGATCAAGAATGGCATCGCATTTTGAAGCCGAGAAGTTCAACAGAAAGAATGGCTATGGGCTCTAGAAGATGAAGATGCTAGCTCTTCTAATTCAACAAGGATTGGCGAGTGGGTTGCACCCAAAAGATCCAAAGGTGAAAGAACTGCTCGATAAGAAGGCGCAATTACGACAGGAAGAGATGCCGTTGAAGGTGCATAGTGTGGTGATCTCTGCCTAGGTGATAAGGCGTTGCGGGAGGTGCAAGAAGATACCACTGCAGATGGGATCCTCAAGAAGTTGGATGAGTTGTATCTAGGTAAATCTTTGGCAAACCGATTTACATAAAAAGAAGATTATACTCTTAGGGCATGTTTGCTTTATTAGATATGACATGATTTGGAAGCAATTCTTTGTATTTCATAGTGTTTGGTATATCATTTATAAATTCTTGGTGGCCCTAGAAATGTGGTTGGGCCCACCCTCTACATGAAGAAATGGTTAGATTTGCAATCTTCAAACTTTGTCGGTTTTGAATTCTGTCTAGGAGAATGGACCGAGAAATAAACTTGATTTCACGTTCCTAACCTTCACTTTTCAGTAAACAAGGGGTATTCTCTTCCACCCATCAAAATTGCTCATTTCACCATTCACAAATTCCTCTTCACTCACTCAGATCTGTGAACAAGCTTCCCCAACAATGCGTGCATCCAAGTACCCATCAACACGGTAGCAGTCGAAGATAACCCTTTTAGAAAGAAGAGCGTGAAGGAAGCTCCCTCTAGCTACTGTTTTTACTTGTATTCGTCAAATTCCACTTTTCCGACTGTGTTACTTTGATCTATTTGGGAAAGGGAAAGTTTGACTATGGATTTATCTTACATTTTGATACACACAACAACTCTATTTTTTACAAAATGAGTTCACGAATTTTGTATTTATTTTGTATTTGTTCTTCGGGTTATGTCTTGAATTGTCTGGAATTAAACGATTTGGCATGCTATGATTATAGATTTGGTCTATGCGTTTGATTTTTCCCCTGGAAGATTGTTTTTGAAATATTAACTGTATCCCTTCGTCTGTGCAGTCCGTTGTGAGCTTGTATATTTCTTATTAATGATAATATGAACTACTTTTTTCCAATGCAAAGAGTTGTTTAGCTTTCTGAGGGTTGACTAAGGATGATGCATACACAATTTAATTATGCTCGCCTCTATCTGTTGATAGAGGATATAATGAATGTTTATCGTATCAAGTCGACAATCCTTGTGAACATATACATTTACACGCACAATCGTCGAACAAGGATGCGTCTGCTAGACTGGGCAAGGAAATATAGTTTTATTAGTAGTGTACCTGTCAATTAGAACATTTGGGTCGCCTAATACATATGAGTGACTCTGGTTGCATTGAGTGACACTGATTGCATTGCAAATCTTCGGATGGATGGTAATACGTTTGGTCGACTATGTCGTGTGTTGACTGTTAAGAGAGGGCTAAAACCTGGAAAATGCGTAGGCATTGAAGAACAGGTGGCCATTTTTTTAGGTGTGCTTGCCCATCATACAAAAAATAGGATGGTTGGGTTTCATTTTAGGAGGTCCGGAGAAACCATTTCTACCTACGTCCACACGGTATTATGCGATATCCTGCAGCTGCATTCCACACTGTTAGCTAAGCATGTTCCAGTTTTAGATGACTGTACGGACTCAAGGTGGAAATGATTTAAGGTGAGCATTGTAATTATAATTTTGATGCTAATCTCGAGTGATGTTTATATGCATGAATTACCAGGCTTGTTCTTAATGTGTTTTTTGCTCACAAAGGGGTGTCTTGGGGCATTGGATGGAACACTTACCAACGTATTGGTGAGCACCACAGACAAACCTAGGTATCGTTCACGGAAGGATGAAATTTCTAGTAATACTCTTGCAGTTTGTGATCGAAGTATGCAGTTTGTATACGTTTTGGCTGGGTGTGAGGGATCCGCAGGTGATTCGCGTATCCTACGTGTCTTGCTGTTAGATCCATTCAGTGTTATACCACACCAATGTCATCTTATTTTAGTAAGGCTTAGAAATATACGGACTGACATTGTAACCTTTCGCAATAGGTAGTCAAAGCTTATTTGGGTTGTGAAATTCTGTTTTTCCTTTGTTCAGAACTGACCGTGTTACCTTAAAGTGGATAACGCTCACAACTGGCCTACTAAAACAAAGACTTAGACTTGTCACGTTTCTTATACATTTAAATGTTGGAAAAACATCTTATAAATGCACAAGCAAACACAATGTTAGCATTGAGCATACGTTATTGATTATGCATTACTTTGATTTATTAAATGGTGCGGGTTTTTCGCAACTCAATAATCCTGATATCTTGAGTAGTGGTGATTAATATCTAGCTGTACTAGGATTGATGTTATATTGGAACGCGCACCTGGTGAGTCTAGTTTGATAATGTCCTCAAGAAGAGCTCGAAACAAGGTTTTATTATTCGAAACTTATCTAGTTGGAATTTAATTATTCCATGAATAATAAATAAACTTTTCTTGTTGAGTCCATTCTTTGAATTAAAAGATATTAATTAATTAAGTCTAAAGCAGGCATTAATTAATTAATAAATATTTATATCTTTATAGCGGGAAACAACCTTCTAAAAGTGGAAACCCGGATTA